>NW_006767826.1:0-5976 GCF_000300595.1 Phanerochaete carnosa HHB-10118-sp
GAAGCTTGTCGCTCTCTGCAAGGAGCTTGGCGTCGCCGTTACTGCCTACTCTTCTCTTGGTCCGCAGGGCTACTATGAGCTCGGAGTTGACACTGGCCATCCCAGCTTGCTCAAGCACGATGTTGTCACCTCGATTGCGCAAGCCTCCGGGAAGACTCCAGCTCAGGTGATCCTCCGCTGGGCCGTCCAGCAGGATATAGCTGTCATCCCCAAGTCTAACAGCCACGAACGCCTAGTCAGCAACCTCGAGGTCACCTCCTTCGACCTCACTCCCGAGCAGGTGCAGCAGATTGACGGCCTCAACATCAACCTTCGCGTAAGTTTGCGCTTTCGTTACTTGCGCAATCCGACGCTAACACACCTCTGCAGCTTAACGATCCCCAGGACATCCACCCTGGCCTTGGCGTCTTCGCATAAAGCAGTTCAGGCGGCGCTGAACCAAAACTATGTATTGTCTTCTAGATATGCGTACTTATTTCGAATGGAATCCTGTACTGTGTAACATCGATGCGCGAGATGGAATGTACGAGCTACCAAATCGATGCGTGAAAGACGTCGATGCGAACTTCAGAGGTCCTACGTTTGGCGACCAACGCGCACAAACCTTCCCGGAAAGCCGCCATGTCCTCGGTGGGCAGTACATGTTCAGTACCGGCGGCATGCTGCGGTCCTGCGGTCGCGAGCCTTCCAAGTTGAACAAGGTTGGGCAGTGCAAGCAAGAGAGTAGGGAGCGTCTACGAATTGTGTGGCCGTGAGCGAACGGGTGAGGAAGTGGACAAGGAGCAGGTCGCGAGTGCAGAGCGCACCCGAAAATCTGGGATCAGTGAACACTCGGCAGTCTCTCATTTGGAGGGCTCGAATATAAATGGTTGCGGGATCGGGAAGAGGATCTGGGCCCCAGGGAGCTGCATCGTGCGCCAGAACACGCTCGTTGTCGCGCTCAGGATGACCGTACTGAATCTCGAACGCGTCGTGCTCCAGCCCCATGTCCTCCGTCTGTGCCTGAGGCCTGAGGGGCTATCTCGTATTCTGTCTCGTGCCTTTGACGTGCGCCTCTGGTATCGTGAACACGCGAAAATGCGGTACCATCGCCCTCATTCTGCTCATCGTCGCGTGGTAATCCTCAACTCGCTGAGTGGGAGGCCGGATCAATGCCCGTCACCCGCCCGCTCTCCATTACCCCCTCGGCATAAAATACAGATGGCCGCGTAGGATCGTACAAGGACTCGGCATGGAACATAAGCCCAGGCGGGCTTTCCTCACTTGCGCTTTGATTGTGTTGACGTCGCGTGGGCCAGTGTAGGGTGACGGCGTGTGCAGAGCGAAAAATTAGGCCTGGCGGGGTCTTGTCGCTGTCTTCCGTCTGCAGGTTGTCTTGGCGGGTGAGAGGATTATGAGGAAGAGGCAAGCACCAGTACAGGTGCGTTGTCCCGTGTGGAGTAATATAGGCTGCCCTGTGGACCTTGTGGCAAGGAGCTCCGACAAAGGCCAAGTATTTCCTGCGGTAAAGGGCAGAAATTAAGCTCCTGCAAGATTGAATGGGATCTTCGACTTGCCTGAGCTAGGAAGACTAGTGAGAACGTATTATCTTGTAAGAACGGTTGCTCCTGAGCTTGCAGACAGGATGAGTATCTGACTACCACACGATGGAAGCCTTGCACGTAGTGCGACGGAAGGAGACACGTGAATCGCCGTGGAATGCGAGTCATACAAGCTGCTCTGACTACCCGCTCATCTTCCAGTGAAGGATGACATCGATGACAGGCTGACGGAGTAGGACGAGAAAAGTAAGGTGGAAAAAAATGGACAAGGAAGATATGAATCCCTGTCGACAGCTACATGTCAGTATATGCAGGAAGACAAAGCAGGCGCAGCAAGTACAGTAGGGCGAGTTCACGCGCACACGTACGACCTGCTGGGGTCCTGCGGCGACTGCTATGGAAAGTCAGCATCACGCGACTTCGGCAAGCTCCGACAAGTTCGGGAGTAAATTGTCGTAGTCCGAGGAACCTTAACAAGCAAGGTAATGAGGCCGTCGCTTCGCTTGTTCTCTGGACATAGCATTAAAATGTCGTCTACAACTGTCCGGCTACCATCCGCTGAGCGTCTTGCCGAACTTCATGAATATTTGAATGAGGTTCGTGCCCGGGTGACAGCAGCACAGGCTCAAGGTGCTACTCATGAACGAGTCGCCCAAGCTGCTACGCTCGTTGCAGTGTCGAAGCTGAAGCCTGCGTCGGACATCTTGGCATGCTATGAGGAGGGTCAGAGGGATTTTGGGGAGAACTATGTGCAAGAGCTTGAGGATAAAGCTGCTCAGGTATGTGTATGCATTTTCGACTTGCCTGGACAATACCCATCTAGATCTCCCTCAGCTAGCTCTCTCAGACATCCGATGGCACTTCATCGGAACCTTTCAGTCTAACAAGGCCAAGGCTCTTGCCTGTGAGCGGCCCATGTGCGCAATTATATATGCCATATTGATAGCTGAGATATTCTGTTTCGCAGCGATACCCAATCTGTACGCCGTCCAGACAGTGACGTCGACCAAGAGCGCCTCAGGCCTGAACAAGTACATCTCTGAGAACCGCCCTCCCCTCAACGTCCTCCTCCAGGTCAATACCTCTGGTGAAGACAACAAGTCCGGCGTCCTCCCGCTTAACCCCGCCACAGCCAACGCATCCACAGAGCTCACTCAACTCGCGAAGTTCATCATCGCCGAGTGCCCGCGGCTGCATTTGCAAGGTCTCATGACCATCGGCTCGCTCACCGAGTCGCTCGCATCCGCGGAGAAGCCAAACGAAGACTTTGAAAGGCTCGTTCAGACACGGGACCTCTTGCAGGCGGAGCTTGCCAAAGAGTTCCCGAGCGACGGTGGGCGATGGGGCGTTGCAGGGCGGCTGATGCTGAGCATGGGCATGTCAAGCGATTTTGAAGCGGCACTCAGGGCCGGAAGCGACGTCGTACGTGTCGGCACTAGCATTTTTGGGAGCAGGCCGAAGAAGGAGCAGGCTGCCCCAGTGAGGTAAGATAATATAAAGCAACTAGTCCATACAGCACCCTTGTAGGTTTAGATACCGAATCTATCTCTGCGTCACCTCCTCTCTAAGATGGCCAACTTCTCGCTCTCGACGAAGTTCAGGACTCGCCACGGCTTCGTGTAATCTGCCTTGAAGGCCTGTACGTCGAAGGCCAGCCTGTCGAAAGAAGTGACAACGTCTGTTGGCTTCCAGGAACCCTTCAGGAACCCAGCAGCCTCCAGTGAACTGACAACATCCATGGGCTCAACCTCCGCGATGGCATGTGTGATCTTCCTGTCAGCAGTCAGTTGCTCGGGCGTAACATCTTCAGTCTTGTTGTATACCCATGGTGTCGCAGGGTCACGAGAGTCGATGCCAAGCACAGTCATGTATGGAGGAGAATTAACTTGTTGGAAAAGGGATGCACCTGTCTGGGCTGCGAGATTCGAGATGTGAACATGCACTGCATGGAATCGTACGTTAGACATATTCCAGTGACAAGTCCTTGCGACGTACAGTTAGGTTGTCCGGCATAAATCTCGTTGAATCGGGCCAGAGCTTCACCGCCCGGGTAATTATCCATCGACGACCGTGAAAAGATAACTGTCGCAAGCAGATTGGCGGACAAGCAGCCCACAACAACGAGGAATGCCAATCTTCCAATCAAGCTGCTCTTCTTCCGAGTGGCTCTACAGTCAACATAAGTCTCAGTCAGGCGGAGGAGATATTGAAGGTACACACAAATAAGTAGCTCCTCTCGCAGCTGCTACGTTGAAGATTGGTACCACGTAGACTAAGAACCGCCATTCTTTGTGTCCAAGGAAACTGAGTATGAAGACGAACATGACAGAAGGGAATAGCAGGGTGCGAACTCGGCCGTCGATAAGGGCACCAAATGCTGCCAGTAAGATGGACGTTAGGAGTAGCTTGGGAAGGTGAATTGCGAAGTACGTGTGAAACGGCGAGACCTAGAGGACAAGAAAATCTAGTCAGGCACATACCCGCATTTTAAACCTAGATATCTTACACCCCATTCTGCGCTCTTGCCCTGAACGACGTTGAAATAAACTCCATACAGCTCAGGCCAAATAGGGCGCTGTCGCCAGAAATACGTATCAATAACCACAGTGAGTCCTGAGTTGAGGTAGTAATCAGCCATCTGACGGAGACTGGTGAAAACAAACCAAACCTATGGAAACGAACGAGCTGATGAGGCCGACTTTGATAACACGGAGCAATGAGGTCCTACGAGACCAGAGCGCTTGCAAAACAACGGCAGCCAGGAGCACAGCAACCTCAGCACGAAAGATGACAGAGGCAAACACCAGGAGCACGATCGAGATGTCGATGCCGCGCGCCGTCGGCCGAGTGGCATTCGGCGCGCGATCCCAAAGTTTACACAAAGCGATATTCACTATAGCGACCATAGTATCAGAGCAAGCACTGACGACAGTAGCAAGCATGATCACCTACCTGGGAGGAGAGCGAACATATTTGGGAGTGTTCGTCCCATCCAGAATGGGATGTGAAACTGGGTTATGGTCAAAAGGACGAACATGACGCCTGCTATTCCGCCATAGCGGTGAGAGACACTTCGCCTCAGGTAGGAGAAGCCGAAAGTATTGCATGTGGCAAGTACAAGTCGCACTGCATGAGTGTTAGCTAGGTCAAAATCAACACCCAGAGTCTCATACCTACAACTTGGATATCCGCCTTGGAGGACAAGAGTCCAAACCAGTGAGCGAGGTGAATTGCTGGCGCGGATATCCAGGCAAGAAGAACGCTTCCTATGAAAGTCCTGGGCACTGCTCCGGGGAAAATAAAGTGGTCATACTGGACCTTTGATAAGTACAGACATCATTCTCATACGATTGCACGTACCTTAGACAGTGCGGCGGGGCTGACGCCATAAAATAGGACGTCGTGGGTAGCATGGAGATTGAAGCTTTCCTCCACCTTTGTATATGGAGCAAGGAGTACGTGTAACCAGCTTGCACCCAACAGAATGAGGTCCAACGCGGCGCTCATGGCGGAGACGAGAGCCTTCGTGATGAACGTCAGCGAGCAACGTGCAAGCGCTTATTGAAGGCTTTGTGGCGTTAGCGCTCTGTGATTGGATTGTTCTGTTCTCACGCTCTAATTTCAGATCGTCAAACTGTCGCAGTTGCGGAACCTTTATTTGGCGTAGAAGCGCTCAGCTGTGGTAGTATGACTATCTGAAAGCATTCAGCACATAAGCTGTTGCCTCGTCGGGGCTATTATATGAGCCTAAGCGGATAGGCGCGCTGGCATCTTCTGGAGCGGATGCAGTCGGAACTGTTGCAGATAGAGGGTAATTTGTGTGTGGATAATGCGGGCGTATCAAAGTTGATTCACCATAGCGCCATTCGTCGAAGAGACCTTGAAGCTAAGTCGCGTTAAAGCGTAAATTGCGTGCAGCCGAGAAAATAAAAGGTCAGTGCAGGACATATCTTTGGCCAACTTCAAAGAGGACAATCAAAGATGTTTTTCGAATCTCGTCGCGGGGGAGTTAAGCAGATCTAGAGCGATACACAGCACAGCGAGTCCTGTTCAAAGGCCTCTTTCGGGGTTGTAAACACGCGTCTCATCTAACTACGAGGTGTGAGCGACCGAGAGGAGAGAAGCCGCACGGCACCAGTTAGCACAACGAGCTACGTGCGTTTAGACGCGTCGCCAGCTGTGTTTAACGCGCGCCGGCGCGTTGTTTGATGATGTGTACGCGACCATGCCGTACTGTCTCGCTTGGAACCGGCGACTGATCTCATTGCTTGGCTCCGTCTTTTCGAACCACCATCTCCCTGCTCACGGTACCGACGCCGTCGTGGCCATTGAATCAAGGCTCTACCACTCTCGTCTAGTTTTGAGGATCACCAAGGATATTGCCACCCATGGACCTAATGTCGAGGACGCTGGAAGCGTCGAGCTCCAGAAGCCC
>NW_006767827.1:0-5974 GCF_000300595.1 Phanerochaete carnosa HHB-10118-sp
TAGCATATTTGCCAAACCCCAGCACTGCATACGCTACATGCCATTGTGCCGTTTCCCAAAGAAGAAGGATGCTTTCAGCAGCTGTCTGGCATTGCTACTGGGCAGGCACCCAATGGAGCCCTGCCAGTTCTGTTGGTTCTGGTGCATCAAACAGTCAAGAACTCTGTGCAGTTTGATTCTTTAGACATAAGCCTATGGCTTCAATATGATGCCTTTTCTGATTGCATGCCACTGCACAATCAGATTATTAACACAATACTGTTTTATCACATGATATTGCTTTATATATGTCTACAATATGATGTTTTCTCTAATTGAACGCTACTGCATGATTGGGTTATTAACAGAATACCACCTCATCACATGGTATCACTTTATACGAGTGTCTGTAGCATGTTCTTCCTGATCATGCGCCACTGCATGATTGGGTTATTAACACAATACTGTTTCATTACACAGTATTACTTTATATGAGTGTCTACAATACAATGTGTTTCCTGATTGCGCGCTGCTGCATGATTGGGTTATTAACACAATGCTGTTTCATTATATAGTATTGCTTGATATCAGTGTCTACAATATGATATTTTTCCTGATTGCGCGCTGCTGCACAATCGGGTTTTTAACATAATACTATTTTATCACATGGTATTGCTTTGTATCAGTGTCTACAATATGATGTTTTTCCTGATCGCGCGCTGCTGCACGATCGGGTTTTTAACATAATACTGCTTCATCACATGGTATTGCTTCATATCAGTGTCCACAATATGATATTTTTCCTGATCGCGCGCTGCTGCACGATCGGGTTTTTAACACAATACTGCTTCATCACATGGTATTGCTTCATATCAGTGTTTACAATATGATGTTTTTCCTGATCGCGCGCCGCTGCACGATCAGGTTTTTAACACAATACTGTTTCATTACATGGTATTGCTTTATATGAGTATTTACAACATGATATATTTCCTAATCGCACGCCACTGCGCGATCAGGTATTTTTCTTGTGAGTCACTGAATATTGCCATTTGACAGTATTTACATCTGAAAGTGCTCTCCAGAGTGCATTTGACTCTTTTCACAGTGCTTGCAGATTTTTAATCACACAACCCACATTTTAACCACCAACCCCCCTCTAAAAGAAGATTAGAATTTGTCCTAGCTAAGTTCTGACAAATTCCTGACAAATACCAAGCCTTTCTGAATAGCTTCTAGGTGTTCTGGCCCCAGTTCTGGCTTGCTCCAAAGGTCTCGCCCACTCTTTCCAGGGCACCAGATTTTTAGGGGCCCAAATGCCAATTTTTTCTCTTTTCAAACGGTAGCTCCTATTTTGCAGGCCTGGGTCTAGTAGCTTCTATCAGGGCCATCAGGGCCTGTCTGGGTAACTCATGCTTTGCTGTCTGCCCAGTATTTGTCTCTGTTTGCCCTTATTAGGTGTCAACTTAATTTGACGCATGATATTGCATGCCACTGCACAATTGGGTTATTAACACAATACTGTTTCACCACACAGCATTGCTTTATATGAGTGTCTACAATATGATGTTTTTCCTGATCGCGCGCCGCTGCACGATCGGATTTTTAACACAATACTGTTTCATCACATGGTATTGCCTCATATGAGTGTCTACAATATGATGTTTTTCCTGATCGCGCGCTGCTGCACGATCGGGTTTTTAACACAATACTGTTTCATCACATGGTATTGCTCCATATGAGTGTCTACAATATGATGTTTTTCCTGATCGCGCGCTGCTGCACGATCGGGTTTTTAACACATTACTGTTTCATTACACAGTATTGCTTCATATGGGTATCTACAATATGATGTCTTTCCTGATCGCGCGCCACTGCGCGATCAGGTATTTTTCTTGTTGGCCACTGAATATTGCCATTTGACAGTATTTACATCTGAAAGTGCTCTCCAGAGTGCATTTTACTCTTTTCACAGTGCTTGCAAATTTTTAATCACACAACCCACATTTTAACCACCAACCCCCCTCCAAAAGAAGAGTAGAATGCAGGCAACTCCAAACCATGGATCGAAGAGCGAGGGGCCTACTTCGTTGCGGACGTTATCCAGAATTCTATCGGAGACCAACCGAATACGTGGTTCTATCGAGTCCCGAAGAGGATCAAACTGAGTGAAGAGCTGCTTATCGTCATATATCGGCAAGAGTCGGCAAGCCACTTGCGTCGACAATTCCACCTCGGTTCCCATCGAACTAAACTGGTCAGGCTCAACTATCGAACCAACCGTCGCTTACACAAAGGAAAGGACACTCTTCTCGCTGACGCGGTGTCGAAAAGGCCCCTAGGTGCAGAGTTGACGTTCGACAATATTGCAGAGCTCGACATTCAACCCATACAGCCGGCAACGCGCAGGGGTCGGGACACTCGCGGAGTGCCTGTCTCCAGATACGACAAGGACAACGACATGTTAAAGGGCAGTCTTGTCGAGGTACTCAATCGAATGTATCGCCAACTTGCGCATGACATTATGAACAAATCGCCGAACAGACGAGGAGGAGGAGGCGCCTATACCACCTTGGGACTCGCTGAGATCACAGCCGTCTCTCCAGAGCTATACTTCCACTTCGACCTACCTTTCATATCTGCTCGAGTTCTTCATTGCTCGGAGACGGTCTGGGATACTGTCGTCAAAAATCTGCTACCTGGGAAAGCTCATATGGCCTCGGCCAGTACCACCGCCTACCCTGCCTGCACTTACTTCAAAGCTTGGACAACGTTGCTTAATCGACTCGACGATGACAACGCCTCTCTCGTCGTCATGCTGATGAGGAACGAGGTATCCCAGTTTCTCTGGCTGCCTCGAACGGAGAAAGGAGCGATGTGGGCAACGAGAAAAGAACCCATGGCAGGGTGTATAGCGCTTCCAGAAGAAAAAAATGAATCCAGCCCTTTCATTGCGGCAAATCCACAATATGTCAAGGGACCAGAGACCATGAAGAGGTTCAGTCTCAGATGATGATCGGGTAGATGCGATCAGACAGTACGAGTGCCAGTACTGACTACTTGGATAGAGCACACGTGTGCTTGTACCACGAAAACAGCGAGCCGTTGGTAGATATGATTTGAAATTACAAAACATGTGCCAAATTTGGATTGCTATATCTTGCCGATGTTGCCGTATAGGGTATTGGTCGATTTTATAGTATCATTTGCGTTGCGGTGGTGGTGATAGTTTGTGATTATGACGGGCACTACAACTGTGCGTAGAAATGCGTACTCCAAGACAAGTTAAACCTGCCCGCCAGCGGCGGCCCTCGTGTGCCGCTAAGCTGGTCAGCATTATTTGATATCGTGCTAATGTTTTTGAGTTCTCGCTCGTTTTACATAAAATGGTGTTGTTGAATTATTGTTCACATCGTTATGACTGTTGTTATGACAGTTGTTATATAGAGGCGTGCAGACGTGAACTAAACCTGCCCGCCAGCGGCGGCTCCCCTGCATGCGAACAGAAATTGCTCGACAGTGACGATGGAGCACGTTAACATATTTCTCCGGTTACGCCTCCCATGCGCTGGACCCGCGCACAGCAACGGCAATTCATCGAAGTGGTCGCCAGTGGCGGCCAGTAGTCATGTGCGGGTCGGGCCCGCAAGCCCGCCAAGCCCGGCCCAAAAAGCCTGACCCGAGCCAAGTCTGGCAGCGGGCTCAAGGCCGGGCTCGGAGCGTAGTCAAGCCCAACCCGGCCCGAAAGCCCAGGCTTGGGTTGCACCAAATGTGTTGCCGTTCTCTGGATTCAAAACAAGGTAAGAACGACTTTGTATACACATACGAGACAAAACGTTGACTTACCAGACTGGGCGGTCCCTGCTAGTGTGGCTAGGCACGATTGTGTGCCACCGCCTGGCATTCGCCGTAGACGCCCCTCCGCGAACCTTGTCCTAACATGGCTTGTAGCACGATTGCATGCCCACTGGAGGCTGCAGTACGGTGGGTACATGCAATAGCAGCCTATCACATACAAATATGCTCACTTTCGTAGCATATAAGTACTTGTCCTAAGCTTGGCAAGCCCGGGCTTTGAGCCCAAGCCGGGCCCACACATCACTAGCGGCCAGTGCTAGTGAGTCGAAAGCAGTATTACTTTAGATGCTCGCTCTTGCCCATGGTCGCCGGTGGCGACCACACCCTCCCGTAGCGCGATCCGCAAATAAAGTTAACGTTGGTAACAGCAGCGTCAAGCCGCCACTGGCGGCTGCCCCGAGCCCACCTAAGATCTGTGCAACTGCGCATGTGGTATCAGGTGGGGACTATCATGAAGCTGTACGGTCAAAATTTGCAAATCAGCCAAACCGTCAGCCACAAAAGCGCTGTGTCTTGCAGATATATACAGTATCCGACACCCTGAAGGCAGCCAACGACTCACCACTCACCATGCCGCCATATCCTGACGAGCAGTTACCGACGGAAACATTATCTATGCAGGAATTTGTGGAGC
This sequence comes from Phanerochaete carnosa HHB-10118-sp, assembly GCF_000300595.1. Classification (NCBI taxonomy): domain Eukaryota; kingdom Fungi; phylum Basidiomycota; class Agaricomycetes; order Polyporales; family Phanerochaetaceae; genus Phanerochaete; species Phanerochaete carnosa. The sequence goes on from NW_006767827.1 coordinate 4,472, forward strand.
TCGCCAAGGAAATGTTGACAGGACGCCTCACAGTCCCCGATTTTGTCAGGCTTGTGCTGGCAGGACGTAAAAAGACGGCCGCGGGAGAAAGACGTCTGAATATAAACGTCTTCAAGGACTGCGTGTCCCCTGCCGATATCGACAACATCGCGGTTACCAGAGACTTCGACTCCATTATCGGAATCACCACAAACATCCCCTTGCGGACCTCGTTGGCGGTTTACCCAGCGGCAAACTTCAGAGACAGCCTACTAAAGTCAAATCATCTGAAGAAAACAATTCGATTGGCTGTAAGTGATCAGACGTAGATTGGAAAACGTTTATATAACGCGTTAACACCAGCACTGGGACCATTTGCGCCAGATTGACCTTCATCGAATTCCAAACGTATGCCTAGGCACCGCCGGTCATCGGCAGAAGACGATGATTTTTTTCCCTCATATGTACAAGCCAGAAGGCGTTCCTCGCGTCAGCAAAGAGGAAATGGCTCTCCTATATGACTCCTGCATCAGGCCAACGGTTGTAGCTGTTGAGCCAAAGTCCATCGCTCATTGGCCCGTTAATTATGAAGCATGCCTAATGTCCATGCGGGATATGCGAAAACAGTTCCACTTCACGACCCGGAACATACCTCACCGCAAGTTGCACGACTTTGCAACAACTCTCCGCACCAACTTGAACAACCACCCGGTCTTCCGCGACAGCTTCTTCGTGCACGAACTACGAGGAATCAAGGGGAGAACCATTCACAGCGCAGCCAACCCACAAGACTGTGACGACGCTTTCGATGATGCCTTCGCAACATTCGAGACGGGCCAGATGCTTCAAACCCCCATGTCCCAGTGGTACATTGATGTTGGAGTGGAGATCCATGCACCGGGCCTAGCGCTGCAATGGCGTACTGACAGTCATCAAAAGGTACTGGAGTATGCTCTGCCAACCCCATCAGTGGAGGAAATTTCGCAGACCATCGAGGGAAGACATTTCAAGAAGGATGTCTGTTCTCTGCTCTATGACCTGTCCGGATTCCGCGTCGAGGTACCCACACTTGGTGCCGACGACCATGTAAAATATGTCAACGTTTACACAACAGACAAGTGTGCGACATATCAGATTCATCCAGGCCAATTTCGCCGACACAGAGCCCAGGACCTTCTACCCCACCGCTTGAAGTCATTCTTATCAGATGTTGAGTCACTTGGTGTACTCTACGACACCTGCGCTGGTCATGAAGCCGAAGTCAAACAAGAGGGCTCCGCAAGACTGGAGCTTCGGGCAGCAGTTTTTCCAGGTTCCCCAACATCTCACATGTTGAGAGACGTTACCCAAGAGCTGATCGAGTCTTCAATTGTTGGATTTGACCCTATTGATTGGTGGTAAGTTCAGCGTTCACCAGGTGTTCTCTTTATTAAAACAGCGTCAGGATGTTCCGCTACTGGAGACTCGCCGCACTACGATATGTTTTTTTGTCGCTGGAGAAAGCCAAACCCGAGCTGCGCGCCA
>NW_006767828.1:0-5971 GCF_000300595.1 Phanerochaete carnosa HHB-10118-sp
TTTCATCAATGCCCTTTGAATCGTCGCCTGTCCACTGCTTAAACCCCCGGCCTTGCGGGAAACGCCTCAACCCAGGGAAGTTGGGAACCACAGATATTCTGAGGGTTATATGTCGGTGAACAAAGCGTCCGCAGAAGAGATACGTTACGAACCTCCGGTCTATATCTGCGAGAATCTTCGGAGCTTCACTGCCATACTCGTTGGTGATGTATTGGACAGTCCAGGTCACAAGATGGTCCTTGAAGGTGCCCTTGATCACTTGATGCAAGAGGTCGGGGGCAAGCAGCTCGTGAATATCCGCGCGCGGGAAGTCTACTGTGAACGGCTGACATCTAAGATCAGAAACATATCTGGTAGACTATGGAGCGTACCAACTCACCACAAGATCACCGACGATGCCATAATCGTCCCATAGCGTCTTCAAGTCGAACGTTTTCAGCAACGCGCGAGTGTGCTCATGAGATCGTGGGACATTATCGCCATCATCAAGGTTATTGCTAGGAGCAGCGCACCTGATTTAATTAAGCTGACCGTTGCTCGTAGCACGGAAGCAGTGATAACTCACCTCGGACACCATCCCTGCACGATACATGCAAGTAGGGCTTGCTCCGGATAATCAGCGATATAGGGCCCTAGTCCATAGATGACACGGCGGTAATGCCCGTCGGCGCAACGCGTCACTTCTGGTGTGGTCATAACTGAGCGAACAGACTGTAAGATAAACTTCAAGGACATGTGGAAAAGCTGTCGACGGAATTTGCGAAAGTGAGGGTCGTCCTTAAAGTCTCGCTCAGCTGCAGAAATTGATATATAAGGTCAGTAAAAGCTCGGACATAGCAGTTGAAACCAGAGACTCACTTTTAGGTATAGCGAGAAAGGCAGTGAGAGCGACCGCACCCTTGTGTGCTCGGCGAGCACTGTTGTGAATGAGTCCAATTGACTGATACAGCGGGTAGTAATCATTCTGGCCAGTTGCAACAGAAACTGTTGTCTTGTCACTTCCGAGAATAAGTGGGCAGAAAGTGGCTCCATGTGCCTCGGGATCTTGAGCAATCTCGTCCTAATATATGCAACCAATCAGTATCTGGGACAAAAGCCACGTAGCGTAGAAATACGTACCGCTTGTCTCCATGCCCAGTTTCCACTCATAAAATCCTTATACTCCCGTTTGTTGTGGCGGTCAAAAATTCGCTTTGGGGTGTAGTCGATGCTATCCACAAATTCAGGGTTGGCGAGCTGGCTACGTGCGACTTTGAGTGGGTCCTTGAAATATACTCTGTACTCATCGTCCATCCATGGCGGTATGTTACAAGAGGGACGTGGGCCGCCATAGGAAACTGAGAACGACTGCCAGTCGACCTCTCCAAGAGGAATAGCATCGATCGCATTCTTGACATCTTTATTATCTGCAAATGGTGGATCTTCATCTTCAGGTAATGTAGCGGCCCAGAGTTGCATGAGCTCGTCGACATCAGAGGCAGACATCTCGGCCTTCCGGAAGAAGAAGTCGGCGAGCTCAAACTCAACTCGGCTGTCGAAAGGGTAGTAATCATCTGATGCTTTTTCTGGGAGTGGCGCGAGTAGAGTGTTTGGTGGAAGATCATTGCCGTTCACATCGCAAGGAGTGCCTGTGTGTGGCTTAAGGCTAGCGGATGAGAAGTATTAAAGAAGATACATACCGTCCAAATACCCGTGAGTTTCAACACGGCGCCCGTTGCGGTCAATGTGAACATGCGGCGGCTGAGTACTGTCGTCTGGGAGAGGGGTGCTAGGGGCCTGGTCTTGCTGCCCTTGGAATTCTGACGCCTCTCGTTCTAGGTCAGAGTTACCTTGAGACGAGCTTGATGGTGATCTGTGGGCGGAAGCATGTGGAAGTGTTGTGTGACGACTGTTTATATGCCGAGTGAGTCCTGACACCTTCGTGGAGCTGAATGTACAGCCTCGGTGGGGACAGGAGAGTGTACGTGCGCGGAATATTCGCTTGTGGCGAGGAAGAGGCATTTCTGAGGGTAAAGCACAACTTAGAGATGTAAGTCAGCCTCAATCGGAAGTAGCGGGCTGAGACGCGGACTTTTCCGGTAGCTGCAACCCTCAACCCTGCCCTCCTCCATGTCTCGTCCAGCTCAACGTCCAAGACAAGCACGATGGCACCAAAACCGCCTCCCCCTCCAAGTATCATTCGTACTCGGCCTGCCAATCGAGCTAAACATCCTGGAAAGCCAGACTTGGAAGACTCCCGACGCACCTCAGAAGAGGTCCAAGCAGAGAAGGCCTTGCAAGCCGAAGCTCGAGAGTTGGCGCAGGAAGAACAGCAAGCCTCCATAGCCCACGTTGCTGCTCTGGAACAAGCAGCCTTGAATGAGCATAGCCATCGCATTCAGCATCGAAGCAATCCACCTACAAAACAGCTTCCTCCTCGCAGTGCTCGACCAACATCGCTTGTCGTCGCAAAACGGAATCTGGTAGACAGACAAGGTCAGAAGTCAGACTATTAGATAGCAACATAATTACTCACGGAAGCCAATAAATTGAAGCAGATGGGGAATCCTTGAGCGGCGATGGTGACGATGAGGAGTTTGTGCCAGACCATGACGGGGAAGGTAATAACTCCAGCAGCGACAGTGAGAATGAGGAAGAGGAAGAGGATCCTGAGAGCTCTCACAAGCGCAAGAAGCGTGTACAAAAGAAGAAGGCTTCCCGTGGGGATGTGATGAAAGCCCGAGCGACAGGCGATGACAGCGTGGGTTCTTCACAGATACCAAAGGGCACTTCGCGCGGTGTTGCTGCAAGAGGACCGTAAGCTTTTCCCAGTCACACATCTGACCACTGAAATATAGAGCATACCTAGTACAAGTAACAAATCGAAAGGGACCAAACCAAAAGGCACAGCGGTCGGAGGCCTCAAGAAGGCGATAGATGGGGATCAGCGAGGCCGGGGTCGTTCTCGTGATGAGAACCTCTCCGCACGTTCCAGTTCCGGTTCTGTTGGGACCATCCCACCCGAGAGCGAGTACGAATCATCGAATCATGGCAATCCCCTTGCCTCCTTTGCAGATGAAGACGACAATGTTGAGCGTGCTCATATTGATTATACTCACTCCGCAGCTCCTTTACAGTGGTCCGAGTCACACCTACAGAGCCGAGAGACAGGTGAGTTCGCCATCAATAGCAGTCGCAATGCAGCAGACCTGAATCACTTCTCTCAAGAACGCACAGCACCAGTCAGCCGCAAGCAGCAGCTGATCGCCTCATACAGAATCTCCGATGACGACAATCCGAGTGAAGATGTGGTGGAAATTACCGCCGATAAACGTGTAGGAGCTGAGACAGAAAGGTTCAAGCACCAACCTCCTGCGAGACACACTGCTGTGCCTCCGGTGAGTCTAGGATTGACGCCTTTAGCTATGGTGCTCATGTTATGACACAGACATTTCCATCTGCTGTGCTCACCAAGGTTCATGTGCATCAAGATCGCCGAGGCTCCTCCTCTTCCAAACCCTCGAAGAAGACATCGGCGCCAAGAGAGCGTCATAAGATGGGTGATCTACCAGAAGGTATGACTCGCTCGTTTATCAGCGAATACCTCCCGCTCGCCAAAGCCTTTGCTGGCCGCAAGCTCGACCCGTGGGAGAACCTCTCAGTCAATGAGATTCAAGAGATAATGGGTATTGCGTATCCAGGATACGAGAAGGAGTACAAGGTGGAAGCAAAGGATGTCTTCTGCAGTCTGGTGAGTTGCCTTCTGAGTCAACCTTATGCCACGATTCCGCTCACTAAACATGTTCGAGACCCATGCCCGCCTCCGAGACTCATGGCGCTCAGGCTTTGCAACGGAAGCCTTGGTCGTGCTCGACATTATCACTGAGAAATGGAAGAGCGACTTTGCAAAGCAGGTGAGCAACGAGAGCAGCCCTAGCGAAGATATTGCTGCACTCGTCGCCAATCAAGTCCGGTTCGAGCTGGCGTTAGAGGATAGAGATGAGCTGGATGAATCGTCATACATCAAGAAGGCCAAGCCATTCCATTGGCGAGAGACATCCCCGAAGATGAAGGTGTGCCGCTCACTGTTGTAGCCGCCCAGCCGCGGTCTGCCAAGTTTGCCTCCTCTGATCCATCGTCACATCTACAGGGTTGCTTCCAGTCCAACACCATACTGTTCACCTTTTACTGGCACCTACAGTGCATCAATTGGTTAGACCCAATTGACGAGAACATCGACGATGAGACGTTGGCGGATATGTTCGGAGAGCCTCCGATAGGCGCTCTTATCCTTGCTACTCAGGCCGTGCGCATTACCTCTGATATTGGTAGCTGATAGCTAACTGTCTTGCTCTTACAGGTTGAAAGAGCTTTTTTAGCCTGGCGGACAGGTGTGAAGGTTCTTCCCGACCGCAGGAACCAGGCGGAGTGGTTTTCTGCTGACAATTGGGCCGACTATGAGGTCTTCACAGACGGCGACCGTGCGAAGAAGAGGAAGATCCCACGCTCGAGCATCTATGTGAAGACCATGCAGCGTCTCAAGCCACGCGACTGGTTGTATATTGTCAACAAGAGCATTAGGCTGCGGGAGGAAACCAACTTGCAAGCAAAGCGCAAGAAGACCGGAAGGCGTGCAATGGCGAACGAGGATTTAATAAGCGACGACAACTCGGATGCGGACTTCGAATGGGTCAGCGAGTCTAGCGATGACGAACGGCCAGTACCCTAAGACTCCAGCCAATAACAGGTGACATTGCCATGCCCCGGTACGGATTACACTTCATTTCGCGGCATTCCTATTAGCTGACTGTTATATTCACATCGTAGCCATTGTAAAGAAGTGGTACTTGTATGTAGTCGTAGTATTAGAGCTCCTACCAGCGTGAAACACATGGTTTACAGCTATCTAATGAGTGTGATTGATCCAACGTGCCCGTCTTACCCATAAGACCGCTGTCTTGAGCTTGCCTTGGGCGACCGTCTTGAGAGTCTTGGCCAAGACCGGGCGTCTTCCCAAGACAAATGACATAGCTTGGCTAACATCAAGTGTCTTGGCGCCTTGGCCGCCTTGGGCGTATTACCCAAGACACTCAAGACACTCCCCAAGAGCTGGCAGTTTTGCTGATGGGCCGCGGGATCCATATCGCGTGTGTAAAAAAGCTGACGGGGGGCGCAGCTTCACTGCAGGTACTACTATGTACCCTCTCTGCGACGGAACTCGCGAATGCCTCCACCGATGCCGGCGGGTGGGCCGAAGCCGCCTGGACGAGTGCGGGAGCCGAAGGGGCGCGCTTTGAGATTGAACCCTTTCACGCATACCGCTGGGACCATCGAAGCCAGGGCCGGCGCCGCCGAAGTGGTCGCTGGGAAGAACCCTGAGCGATGTAAGGGCCGAAGCGGTGCATTGAGCACGCGCTTTCTCATTCGTTGTATTCCTTCGGAACTTTGAATCTTGCGCTGCTGAAGGTCGCTGCTGCATGTACATTTTGCCGCGAAGTCTTCACAAGACCATCGAGCGCATTGAGGGGGCGTGATCAATGTTGTCGATATACTACACCGTTGGACGACAAACTGAAGCGCAGCAGGCTGATCTGGGACTGGTCTACCCTGGGTCGCAAACAGGTGCGCGTGATTGTTGATAACCTCGCCGTATCTTCCACGATTCGACTCGATACCGAAGCTTTCCTAGGTGGTAGATATAACGCCCAGTTGAAACTTCCGCAGATGCCCGCCGAGCATTGTCTACCGCCACTGGTACGCGGTTGGAAAGCGACTTTCCTCAGTTGTTAACGTTCTCGATCAACCCCAGGTTTATGCTCAATGAAGAAGATACGCTCCTCGTTACCCGACGTATCCACGAAGTGTACTGTCAGGTTATACTGCGTCGCATCAAGACAGGCTCTAAATCAAAGCTGCCAGACGGAGCTTAAGAGAGGTCGGTATGAGCGCGGTCCAGTTGCGGCTGTACGAGTGGCCGAAGACATACAAGATA
>NW_006767829.1:0-5943 GCF_000300595.1 Phanerochaete carnosa HHB-10118-sp
GTTCATTCTTTCACTACTGTATACTACTAATGAATTCAATTCTATTGCTTCAGCTCAATATGCAAATGGTGTGCGGGCGGGATAAAATGGTGGCAACAAGAGGCGGGAGAGCACTTGCCAAGCCAATTTGCAGCAATGCTGATGGGGCACGCTCATGCCAAACAGACGAGTGCCTCGGCTCCGCCCATCGGCTGTGTGATCTCGCCCAGCCCTCTGCCTCCCTCCAGTGTCCTCAGCCATCAGATGTGTCTGTTTGCTGTCTGAGATGGTGCTGACTACTGTCTGAGACCGTCCCGGCTCCTTCCTCCAGTTTCTGGCTGTTTCATTTCATTTTTTCACAGCTGTATAGTACTGATTACATATTCTGTACCTACTAGTAAACCAAACAAAGGCATTGTGGGTGGGCGACCTGGCAGCTGCAGTGGGAGAGCAGCCTGTCAAGCTAGTTGGCACCGCCGACGTGCATTCACACCAAATAGCCGAGCACCTCCGCTCCTTCTGCCAACCTGCATGATTGCGCTCTACCGCCCTTCCTCAGCTCACATGTGATTGTGCCCTCCTACTAGCATTTGCTGTTGACAGCCGTAGCACATGCCTCGCTGTCTGAGACTGCTCTCACCTATTTCCCCCAACTCCCCGCGAATCTATTTCTTTTTTTAGTACTCATCAAATGTATTCTACTGTAGCAATAGAATGAACAATAATGCTTGGGCAGAACAGAGAGCATGCCAGATGATGTGATGGCGGAAGGGCATCGCATCCACAGAATTGCAGCTGACATCCCATCAGACATGCCTCCCAGCTCGGGCGGCCTCAGGCTCAGAGGCTTGCGGCTGTGGCTGCGAGCACAAACGTCACAGTAACCATTAGCAACACGTGCGTTTTCTGCCATCAGCACCACTGTACCTGCTGCTGTTCGATGGGCCAGGCTTATCAGTTCAAGCGCAGCCGATGCCATCAGACACCACAAGGCCAGAGTTTTGCATCTTCGAAGACAGAGTACATGATAATGTTGTGCTAATGGGGGACTACTGTACAGAAAGCTCTGAAATGAATTCTACTACCTGTGCAACCTCCCCACGTGTCTCATCGTCAATGTCGTCATCGTTATCTCTGTCACCGTTTGCATCGTTAGCATCAAAGATGGTGGTGTGCGCAGTAGAGGTCAGCGCAGTTGCAGAAGAACCTTTATGGGCATAGCTTCCAAGGTGAACTCCAGGTCCTTGTATCCCGCTGAAACCTGGTAGTGCGTAGAGTTGATTGATGCGGAAAAGAATCTGAGAGTTGACACGGTGGCAGTGGCTAACAAACTCCTGCACAGCTCCACACAAGATGTCGTCAGGGTCGAGGGCATCCAGACACCGAGAATACAGTGCATCTTCATCTCTGATGGCGGTGTGTATGTGCCGTACATCAACGTTGAGTCTCGTGATCTTCTCGCGTGCCCGCTGAATGCAATGGACCAGCTTGATCGTCACGCACACTCCTGGGTTTGCCCACTGCTTACCGCTCAAGTTGCTGCTAGTATCTTGCAGAAGCTTAAATTCTTCGAGAAACTGGTAAGTTGATACCTTTGCCCAGTCGACAAGTGGTCACAAAGGAACCATGGCAGCGGCGGCCTTGTTGTATGTGTCGACTGCTCGCCTGATTGTCTTGCACTGAACTTGAAGGGACTTTGAGATATGAGTGCGCATTTTATATCCTATGTACATCAGTATACAGCAAAATAAATAAAAATAAAAAAGAAATGTGTACCGGTCTTTGCAACATTGAGCTTGCTGAGCTCAAAAAGATGGAGAACAACAAGCTTTTGAAGCTTGTTGAGAGCCCAGTGATACTTGCAATCGCACAAGTATTGGAGTGCTTCCATGTACGCGAGTGTTGCAGGAGTCCACCAGTTGTGACAGCTCACGCCAAGCTTGATCTCGAGTTTGCATACCTCAAGGTTAACACGATTGAGCTGATCGTTGATGTAGCGACGATCCCGCTCAATCCTCCGAGTGGCGCTGACTTGATTGCCATAGTTGCTTGGATTATCGTCACAGGCAAGGAAACAGAAGGTGATTGAGGTCTTCTTGTTCTCGAGATCACGGAGCTTTTGCAGAAGTTCGATGTATGCAACCACATGCTGGCTGTATGATGCTTCTTCACCGAGATGAGCGAAGTATTCTTCCTCTTCGTCCGCCCACCTGTTGATCTCCTCTGTCGCGATGTCCTTGTACTCCAGGCTTTGCAGTACTGCGGCCTCCTGCTCTATAATCTCGAGAGCCTGGATGTAGTTGTTCAGTAAGAATGTACCAGTACTGATATCCTTATCTTCATCCCATTGTTTGAAATACACCTCGATGAAGAGGCACTGACAATACGCTGACATGTACCGAATGATTGGTGCAAGCTGATTTGATCCACCGAAACCTCGTTCGAGGGACTCAACATCTTTGATGCCCATGCCATCAATGTTGTTGGGGTGGTAGTGCATCTGGCAAACATGATTGTGAGTGTATGCATGAAATGCGGAGATGCAGAACTTTGCTCTCTTGTGGCAAAATTTGAGGCCAAGTGAACTGCGTGAGACAGTCGTCTCTGTTGTGCAGCCGATGTCATACGCAATCATGATGTCATCTCCAAGATTCTCGAGTATCTTACTGATAATTGCCAGCAGGTACTTGGCTCTGAGAGAGAGAGAGTTAGCCGGCATGGCCTTCGGAGTGTGAGAAGATGAAGATAAAATAAAAACATACAGCTCTCCACTGTGCATCATGTCAATTATCCATAGCATGAAGCCATGGCGACAGGCAGCCACAAAAATGCCGGTCTCTTTGAAGATCTTCCACATCTTCTTTCGCTCATCTGAGGAGGCGGCCTTCCAGTTTTTGATGCACTGGGCAAGCACTTTGAAATGTGCAGCATCTTTGAGGCCATGCTTGGAGAGTGGATCTGCCGTGCATTCAGTTAGTTGAGGTGAACCGGCTGACAGGTCTGATGCATTCGGATTTGCCGGCGTAGGCTGCGTAGCTGACGGCGGTGCTATAGAGAGAGTGGCTGATGGGGCATTCGACAGGCTTCGAGTCCACAGAGTCACTTGTGATGTTATCAATGGAACAGGCGCTGAGTATGTTGCAGGAGCATGAGAGTGAGCTGCATGTTCCCCTGCAGCTTCAAGTAACCTATTGGTGGGATCGCCCTCTCTGAGCACCTCGTTCTCATCGCCAAAGTCGAGCCAATCATCATCGTCATCATCACTGTCCTCCAACGAGCTTTTGGATTTGACTGCGGGACCTTTTGCCTGGCGACCACGGACTTCGTTGGTGAACTTGTCAATGTATTCAGCCAGCACAAAGTACGAGCTGTCCAATAAGACACGCACATCCCCTGCTGTGTGCTTGCCAAACAGTATTGACCTCTTGAGACTTGAATTACCATCAATGCACACGATTCGACTGAAGCGGAGCTGAGGTTCGTCTTCAAGCTGCAATAGAGAATATAAACTCAGTAATACAACATAGAAATAAAGGCGTAGCACGTACCTTATAGCAACATGTCCTACAGGCATTTTTTGCATGCCATTCAGGTGTATTCCAATCAAGTGCAGCATGGACACGGCACTCAACCTCTCGCAAGATGCACAAATAAAGCTCAAAAGTATCTGAGAATACTCTGCGTAGATATGATTGGTAGGGTATCTAAAGGGGTCACGAGTTTGTTCGTGAGCTCGTGTGTTAAGAACGTAGAGTTGAACAGATTAAACATACCTCATAGTAGTCGCATACAACTTTGGTGAACGCTTTGATACTGAAAGACAGCTTACATTGTCAAAGCCGGTACAGGAGCTCGAGAGTCGTCAGGGAGACAGCAACATTAGGGAATGAGGTGGTCTTGGTGATGAAGCCATGTGCTATGAAATTGAGGGTGGAGGAAGTACTCTCCGGGGACCTATCGATCAGCAGCGAGGGACGCAGCGTGCTCAAGTCAAATATGGAAAGCTTCCATCATAGACATGATGCGTCATGCACATCCAGCAAGGATGGCCGAGGCCCGGCCGCCTGAGCCACAGGAGCACACGAATGCATCGTGTTCTTTGATGCGTTGCTGTACTTCCACCAGAAATACTCGTCAGTCATGGGGACGAGCAAAGCGTTCCACGCGTCAAGTTCTCGCTGTCTTCGTGGCTGCCAAGTCTTCGTTTGCTTATACCAGCGCCCCTTGAGACTATAGCGAAGGTTCAGTAGCACACGCCGGAGAATGAATGCAGTCTCACCTGAGGAGGTCAGAAGCATTGCACATCGCATGCCTGAAGAATGGGTCAACCAGCATATCTTTGTCCACCCACACCAGCTCATCTCCATTTCCCCCTCTGTCCAAAACATTCTCTTCTGGAACGTACGACCCTGCATTGCCACTCTCGAATCTGCGTATCATATTCACGGTTTGCTGATTGTAGCCTACAGACATGTGAGTGCCAGTGCAACAGAGACAAGGCAAAGCCCATACTTGCAAGCATCATTCACACCCTTTTCTCTGCCACTTCAGATTGTTCTGCGTGCTGTTTCCCTCCAATGACTTCTTTGACAGGTTGTCTGATGCCCTGCGCATTGGAACCACCCTTGAGGCCATCGAGCTGCTTGGGTCTGCTCTTGGTGACAGCTGATGACGCGCCGCTTGCATATTTCTTTGCTGCAGGACATCTTCTCATCTGCTACAAGGACAGGCGAATGACAAATAAGACAGTATAATGATAGGGCAATGTTGGAGTGGGGAAGCGACAATAGTGGAAGAGGGGATTAAGTGCGCGAAGTGTCTGAAGTGTGTCTCGTTTCAAGCGCATACACAAGTGCATATAAATGGTGCTGCAGCTTGCGCCTACTTCACTGTCCCCACACTGTCCTTTCTTCTCACATGCATCCCAGTGGCTCTTGATACCATGTCTCAAACGGAACTTTGTGCTCCTGTCTATCTGCCGACTCCCACAGAAGATGTGGTGTTCTCGGTTCTAGGCAGAGAAAAACATGGCGAAAGGTTCGGCTGGTCCGAGTGAGTACATCAATTATCAAGTACGCTGTTCTGAACTAACTTGCTCAGTCTTCCCCACTTTCCTGTTGGCACTAAAAGCCGACCATTCCCCATCACCATTCTCTGCAGAAACGAAGACAAGTACAATGAGCTATGCATTATCGCCCCGTACACCTATCGCATCACCTGTAAGAAAATCCGCAACCATTACAATGTCAGCCAGGCACTGTCACTACTTCGCGACTGGGAGTTCATCTCGGAGGTTCTCTCGTCTCCGGACAGGTTCTATCTGGTGTTTAAAGGCAATGAAGGCCATGAGATGATCACACTTTGCTGGTGCGCAGTATCTACCCAACTAACTACCAATATGTGGGTGTTGAACAACCTTCAGGGCTGACGCATATGAACTCTATCGAGGGCAGGCTCTCCCTCATGTTGGCCACAGATGCACTTTGCTACTGGAGGCTCTTATGTCCATGATATTGAGAGATAGAAAACCACAGAGACTTACTGATGTTCAGGAGGACCTCTCCCACTTCGATGCTGAACTTGACAGACTAACATCAAGTTTCTCTTCCATTCAACTAGGCGAACGGACCAATGCGGGTCCTGGTGCAGTCGGCCCCTCAACTTCCAAGAGTAAGCTGCTTTTGCCAACGTGCAAGGTTGCTCCTCCCCCACGCAAGGCTCCATCCAATTCATGCAGTCGCATGCCCCTTCAGTTGGCAAAGCTGCGCAGCAAGGAGCCAGTTGTTGTTCCAAGTGACACTGAATACAACTCCGACATTGAGGTTCTCGAGGATCTTCCCATCAAAGCATCTGACAAGGGCCAAAGTAAGTGTATGATTATAAAGCTTGTGCAAATACTGACGCTATGCTAGCTCTTGTCCCTGGTGATGCTGATCACAGTGGTCGTGTGACAGCATCACTAGC
>NW_006767830.1:0-5943 GCF_000300595.1 Phanerochaete carnosa HHB-10118-sp
AAGAACGCTTGCCTTCACTTTCGAGCCAATGTCAGGAGTGGCATCACTTCGCAAGGCGATAGTCCCGCGGGCAGGATCTCCGCCTTGGATGGTGTAGAGTTGGTAGAGCTGCGCGACAATGAGTGTACGCGCTTTTCCTGACTTGCTCATGCCTACCTTGCCGTCGCGGTGCACGCCCAGGAAAAACTCGTCTTCTTTGATGCCTATGTCAACGTGGGTTGGGGTAGCTTTGCCGTTTAGCTTCTCTATAGCTGAAAGGATGAGATGCGACGGGTTCGCGCCATCCAGAGTGTGTACCATGTTTCCTTCAATGCTAACTTTTCGTCAAGACGTAGATAGCCGAGATATCTGTCAACTCACTCTGTCACCGTCAATAGCCTGTCTGTTATCGCATTCAGCTCAGGGAACTCCATATCCATGCGGGGCTTTGCAGAGCCGTCCGAAGTGAATGCAATGCCCACCGCACCCGCCGAATGGACTTCGTTGCCGAAGAATAGCGTGTGCGGCCGGCCATTCACGAAGGGTGTTGACGATGCGATGAAGCCCAGCTTGAACCACTAGAGTTGCCGCCAGTGTTATTCAAGACAGGAGAGGACGGACCTTCGACGAGCGGTCAAACTTGGATAACGACTGGGCTAGGCCTTCGGGCGCGCTATCGGACAGGTACAGGATAGTCTGTACATCCTCAGGCCTTGCGGATTGTCAATATTGCCGTGTACAGCGCATATGTGGATGTCGTACCGTAGTCCCCGAAGCTCTGGCGGAACGTCGGGCGCGGACCTGTTCTTCGCCCACACGCTTTCCCAGTTGATGCCCTCGGACTCTTGCGGGAGCGATTCCAGAGATGTCTTCTCGTCCCTCTTCCTGAATGCATGCCACCGTCCAACTTGAATCGGCTCTTTGCCTGGAATCGTACTCCGGAACGGCGTTGCGGTCTTTTCGTCAAATGTCGCTACAGAGCATATCGTCGGGTTATTTGTAGTCGTGCCCTCATACTCGAGTTGCAAGAGAGGCGCAGAGAGGCAGCCGACCGCGTTCGGGTGGCGAGTCAAGACACGCACGAGCTCAGAAAGCGCGTCTTGTGAGAGGTCCGGTGCGGGTGCAAGCGAGAATAGAAGGGTCTGCGATGAACTCGACGATGCCACGTGAGGTAGATTGGCTAGTTGGCGCAGTATCTGCCTCGAGGACCGCGAGACATACATTGTTGCCGACAGAGACATGGTGGTCCTGAGTAAAGCCTGCAGGAGCGCGCGGGACGTCGAAGCGCGTCAAGATCAATTTTGAACAGCATTAATATTGCAGGGCCATGTTACAAGACAAAGTGCTCTCTACTGCAGCTACAGCTTGATCTATCTCGTGTAGCAGACTGCCGAAGCACGTGCTCACGTTATAACGAATGAACGGTATGAGTCATTAAATCCCGCCCTTCAGTCGAAACTTGTACACATCCTTGCCAATTTTGACGCATATATGTTCCGCTTCGAATGCACTGACATGTCTCGAGCGCAATGTGATACCAAACTCTTGCTCCAGGCCAGGCAGCAGACTATCCGGGAAGCGCAGGATGGCCGGAAACCCGGCAGAGCTCACAGCGAGCTGCGCTGTTAGGTTATCCTGTTTCGCGGAAGTTGTCGCCTGTTCGAGAGGATGGGTAGAGTCATCGACGTTGTTGCTTGGTGAGGGAGATGTTGGTTTGAACTCGGTCGAGGTAGATTGCGCCAGGAGAGCCCACGCTATTGAAGCATGGAACCGAGGCTTTTCATAGAACTCTTTCTGGCGATATGAACGTAACGTAGGCGCGAGTGCGTTGCATAGCGCCTCGAGCTGTGATACGCTATTTAACGAGGAGATATATGTTAACATGAGTGATTACCTGCCTCTCTATGACCTGCGCCGACTTCGATGGTTAGGAACGTTCGTGTACGCTCATCATTCGTCAATTCTGCGAAGTTGGCAAACGACGCAGAGAATCTAAGATGTCATTATCCATAAGCAACGTAGTGCCTCACCAGTATAGTAGACGTACGCTTTCTGTTGTCCGCCTACCACTCTGACAGCAGTCCTGAACTCTTCGCGCTGATGAGCTCGTAAGTACATGGGGCGCGTGAGGGATATGTGCAACTCCCGCTCATCTGGCTCTATGTTCGTGTCTCCTATGGGATGAAGGATCGATACTATATCGACTGCATGATGGAAAGCGTTGTTGACCAAACTTCCGAGCATAGACGTGGGCGGGATCCGCACAGGTACATAGACATACGCGGCGAACTGACCCTCGACGTGTGGGCTGCTCCGTAGCCTGCCTTGATGTATCGCGGGGTTATCTACAGGCGCAGATACGACCAAGTTGAACGCGAGTGCGGGGAGCTTGCTATAAGACATGAGGTCAGAGTCGAGAGTAGGCCAGGAGACACGCACCGTTTCTTTGTTACGGGCTCCTCGACTGGTTTTATCTGTTCTTCATCGTCTTCAGAGCTTGCATAATCTACCAGCGCGCCAGACCGTTTCATCTGTAGCGAACGTCCGCGGCTACGTTACAGTAGAAGGAAATCAAGAGCCGACCCGCTCGCGAGCAGCGGTGTCGTTGGAAGCAACGTGAGATAAGATCCAATAAGCGAAGTCCAAGTTGGCTATCTAATCGATCTGACTTACCATCAATCGCGGCAACTTAACATGCTTACCAGGTGATCAATCGCAAATTCTTACTGGACTTACTGCGCGATGTAAGGTCCATCCAATTCAATAGGCACTCCGGTTTGCTTCCACTGTCACAACAGCCTCGAACGAGTGGGGAAATGGCGGCTGATACGACTTCATATAATGCACGCAATGGATGGACTACTCCCACATCCCAGTCTAGCCTGTGCAGTTCTGACGTAGATGGCGAAGATATCTCAAACGTCGCCGGCGATTCCTCATCGTACGTAACTCTGACTCGAACGCTCATCCCGCTACTTATCTAGTCAGCCTTGGTCGTGCAGACGTTCTCGGTAGGACGATGGAGCCTTCACAGGAGCCACCGAAGTTGTTCCATTCCCTGCATCACCTGAAGAAGTGCTCGGTGCTCAGCTTGGCGGCGGACGCCAGTTACATCTATAGCGGAAGCCAGAGCGATGACATTGCAGTGAGTCTCTTAATCTCCCAGGCGGCGAGTGTATGTGTTTATGGTGGTGTTAAAAAGGTCTGGGACAAACAAACGTTCACCTTGAAGACTACCCTCCGCGGCCATACCGGCAGTGTCCTCGCTCTCGAGTATGCGCCAGAGCTGCAATTGTTGTTCAGCGCTTCAGGTGCGTGCTGCCCTCACTCTGTTCGTCAAATTGCGTCGTGCTCAGAACCCCCATAGGCGATGGCACGATTAGAGTACTTATCCACTGTTCCTGACGCCGTCCGCAACCTAACGCATCTTTGCAGGCATGGTCGGCGGACACGCTTATGCCCCTCTTCGTCATTAATCCCCATCTTGATTCCGGGGATCTATTCTGCCTGGCATGGCACCCCGGAACGAGCACTCTCTATTTTGGTTGCCAAAACACGTCTATACAGTGGTTCAACTTTGACGGCTTCGCATCGTTGGAAACGCAGACGGACGTGAACGGCCACGGCTCGTCGCGTGCACGCGCTGCAACCCCGATGACGAGTCCATCGATTTCTTCAGTCCGCTCGGATTCTATTGACAGACTAATGCTGGAGACCGCGGTCAGCAATGGCACCAACACGCCCCGCAAGGTGCACAAATTCTTTGATTCATATCCTCAGTACGAGCGTCGTACGCCCGATCTCAATGCACGTAATCCCAACCTCGGAAACCCGGGTCTCGCTACACCCCCGCCATCATCTCCGCCTGGATTCGCCACGCCTCCACATCTCCAACAGAGCGCGTCCGGGTTAGGGGATGCGTGTGTTGTTCCACCGCCACCGCAACCGCCAACAAGGACCCTGCAAGTACCAGCAGAGAATACGATCTGGTCTGCGCATTACGGATACGTGTATTGCATGGCTACTGTGCCCGGTATACGTGAAGGAGCGGATAATGTCCCTCGACTCAACCCGGATTCCGCGCTACTTCTCTCTGGGAGCGGAGACTCGACCGTCAAGGTGCGCATGCATACAACTTTTCACTGGTGTCCAGCGCGTCTAACCTCCTCTCGTACGAACCTTATTAGGTTTGGTCGCTATCCACAAAGCTTCCGACACTCCAGCACACGTTCGATTGCGGTTATGGTGCTGTGCTTTCGATGGTTGTGCGCGGGGATACTATCTACGCAGGCTGCCAAAATGGCTACGTCAAGATCTTGGACCTTGAGACCAAGACCCTCGTCAGAAGCTTGATCATCACGGAGGTAAGCGTGCTCGCGCCCAAGAAAGTTATTGAGCTAATCATCTCCCCGCAGAATGTGGACATCTTGTCATTGTCCTTGCTGCACTCGGATCTGTACACATGCTCCGCGAATGGTGAAATCCAGGTGCGCCTGCTGGCTACCGATGTCCGCCGAGTTTTGCTGAAACTTTAAACCTGATATAGCGCTGGTCTGCGTCGTTCAACCAGACATCGCACTGGAAGTCCCACGCTGGCATCGTCCTGTCTTCCATCGTCACCCGCTCGTCAGACCTACGAGCGGACGGAACGATCACTTCTGAGCTCAACGGAGATGCAGGAAAGCCCTGTGACCGATTCGTCTTGGTGACAGGCGGAAACGATGACCAGATCAAGGTGCAGATCGTCCGTGAACGGGGCTCCGCGAAAATAGCTGATGATTACCATGCACAGATATGGGAGGTCAACCCACCGAAGCCTGCACCTCATACCATTGCTAATTGCGAGGACTTGGACGCAGTTGATTTGGATCTGTCTAATGGTATGCCCCCTCTGTTATCAAGTCCTATCATGACTTGTGCGATCACTTTGTCAGACACGATGGTCTACACACTGTCGAAGTTTGTCTCCATTCCAAGCGTCAGCGACAGTGCCCGGTACAGAGAAGACTGCAGACAGGCCGCGATATGGCTCAGAAAATGTCTCGGGCAACTGGGCGCACAATCATACTTGGTCAGTGCCCCAGCAGACGGTTTGTTGTTTGCTAAGGCTGACAAGTATTGCAGTTACCCACAGGCGAAGATACGAACCCACTGGTGCTTGCGACCTTCCACGGAACACAAACCGAGTACAAGAAGCCAAGGATTCTATTCTATGGGTACGCTACCATAACGAGCTCTTCTGGGAGGTGGCTTATCAGCTAATATGCCTCATCAGTCACTACGATGTCATCTCTGCGCGAGGCAGCAATTGGGAATCCGACCCATTCACGCTCTCTGCTCGTAACGGTTATTTGTACGGACGCGGCGTCACTGATAATAAGGGACCTATTATGGCCGTCGCGTGCGCAGCAGCTGATCTACTGAAGCGACGTGCCCTGAAGATGGATGTTGTGATGCTACTCGAAGGTGAGGAGGAAGCAGGAAGCCGTGGGTTCATGGAGACTGTACGGAAGAAGAAGGTAAAGTGTTTATCATACGTGCATACTATCTCTTGTGCTAATCCTGATACGAAGGATATGATTGGGCCTATCGACGCCATTCTGATCAGGTGAGCGTGGCGTAATCACGGCGGGGGCTAAAAGCTCATGCATCTTTAGTAACTCGACATGGATAGCGGAGGACACCCCTTGTATCACCTATGGTCTCCGTGGTGTTATTCATTCTGTTGTCAAGGTCAGTTATTGTCTACTTACTGCTGTGCCTTGACGGTGCTGACTTCCTGATTAGGTCTCGAACAACGGGCCTGACCTGCACTCTGGTGTTGATGGCGGTGCCGTCGCAGAACCTATGGTGGATATGTGCGCTGCATCCTGTTATTTTGTATTCGCTTTCTTCAGCTAAATTAACTTCCAGCATCAAACTCCTCGGTACCCTCCTTGACGGACAAAAGCGTGTTGCGTTACC
>NW_006767831.1:0-5940 GCF_000300595.1 Phanerochaete carnosa HHB-10118-sp
ATATACTACAGAAGCAAACCATTTACATGCTGTATATAACTGTGTGTCTATGCGTGGCAGCCGTGGAACTGTTGACAAGGTCAATCCACAGCACCTGCCTAATTGGGATGCAAGCTGCGGCCAAGCCCAAGCTGAGCCACTAGCTTATGGCTTGCGGTGGCATGCAGCTTGAGTTGGGCTTTTGCAAGCCCAAGCTTGGAGAAGCTGAGCCAAAGCCGTCATATTCTGGGCCAAGCTGAGCCAGATAAACCACTACTTTTGATCAGTCCGTGACTGGTCCTGACTGGTCATGACCAGTCCTAAGGTATCCGAGGCCATCTGGGACCAAGGACTGTGACCAAGACCGGACTGATGTAGGACTGGACTGTACCCAGTCCTAATCAGTCTGGTCTCAGTCTGAGTCCCAGTCCCAACCGGTCCTTAGGACCGGACCCTCAACCACTATCAAAATTTGCCCCTCCCCACATTGTCGCTAGGAGTTGTGATCCCCACCTGCGCACTACGCGCACGCTGTGTGATGAACGAGTATACACTTTCAATGCAGACCTCAAACAGGCCGCCCTTGGCCGCGCCTCAGAGCCCCTTCGTCTAGAAGTCTGTCTCCTCGAGTGTGACGGTATAGTTTAGCATGCAAAGCAGACAAGTTTCAGGCTCTTTGGCGGGAGCTTGAGTGGCGACACATCATCCGGTACACCCGATGCTTTGCCGACGCAGACGAAGTGCCCTTGCGGCAGAGCGCCTCGAAGTCGCCACAGAATCTGCCCCACGCGTTAGTATGCCACACACTAGCATGGACCTCGGCGGTAGCGTAGGGGACGAGCTCACGTGTCCTTGCCCACACTGTCGAACACCGCATGCACGCCCTCGCCGTTCGTGATCTCGAGCACACGCCGCACCGTGTCCTCTTGGGGTACAACATAACGTGGTCTGCTCCATACGGCTTGACGATCTCCGTCTTCTCGGGCGTGCTCGTAGTGCCGATGACCGTCGTGCCACGCGACGTGGTACAATGTACTTTTCGACCTGAACGGCAGCGGGTGTGACCGTGACTGTAGTGGTGACAGCGGCGGGGGCCGACCAATTTTTGGGAGTGTCGTAGTTTCACGTTTGACGCATCCAAAGGGCTTTGTATCTTTGACGCCGTGCTTTGGCCCTTTTGTCCGTCACGCAGTGGCACACTCCATCATTGCACCTTTGTTCTCTGTATGTATATATATGCGCCGTTTACTGTAGAAGAAAATCATCCAATTCCTCTCATTCTCTCGTGTGCTTGAACTCCTCTACAAGAGGTTATGAGCCCCGCCGCGTAGACCGCATCAACAAACTTACCTCGCACCCCAAAATTTCGCTCTCACACCAAGTCTCAACACCCGCATCAGCACGATTATCGAGTAACGATACGACAGCATGTCGGCGGACAGTGAACGGACGACAGCTATCTACGGTGGCGGCGGCCACTGCATCGAACCCCTTCGCGGACCCGAAAACTTCGTGCCATGGACAGTCCGGATGGAGGACATCTTGGACGACATGGACTACTGGCCTATCGTTAAGGGGGAGCTAAAGAAACCCGAAAACAATAAGGAAGACAAGTGGACAAAGAAGGACCGCAAGGCACTCACCCAGACTCGCCTCCGTGTCTCGGAGGCAATGATCCCCTATATCATGTCCGCAAAGACGTCGAAAGATGCCTGGGACACGCTCCAGGCGATGTTCAAGGTCTCCGGACCAATCGCGGCTGTCCTCATCCAGCGGAAGCTGTTCCGCTACATGATGGAGGAAGGCTCCAATGTCGAGGAGCAGATCTGCATGCTGCGCGGTTACCAAGAACAGCTCGTCGCACTCGATTCGGCGGTCAGCGATAAGGACTTTGCATTCGTCTTGCTCACCGCCCTCCCAAACTCCTGGGACCCATTCGTCAGCGCGCTCGACACCAGTGATCTCGAGACGAACAAGCTCATTGGTCGCATCCTTGCAGAAGACAACCGTCGGAAGGCGCGCGTGACCACCGAGACGACGCTCTTTGCGAAGAAAGGCAAAGAGATGAAGAAAGGCAAGTTCCGCAAGGGCGTAACATGCTATAACTGCGACAAAGAAGGACATCTCGCGTCAGAGTGCCGTGGACCGAAGAAGAACGCCAACAGCAGCAAGCCGTCAAAGGCGCATCACACCCTTGATCACAATACGGATGACTCCTATGAGTTCAACATCTTCGACGAACAGACGTTCGTTGCGCACTCGGGCCTATGGCTGGCAGACTCGGCCACTCAGTCACACATTGTACGCGACCGGTCCCTATTCACTTCCTACCACGAGACACCTGATGGCAAGATCTCGGGAGCCGGCTTGTGTAGAGCACTTGGATGCAGAACTGTCTCTGTAATCTTCAAGATCGATGGACGTGACATCTCGGCCATGCTACAGGACGCGATCCATGCACCTGACCTCCCAAGCAACCTCATATCTATGGGACGACTCACCAAAGCCGGTTTCACCTTTGGTGGCTCGGGCGACGACTTTTTTATCAAGAAGGGCAACCGCACGATCGGACGCGAACGTAAATTCAATAATCTGTATCAGCTGGACGTCACCCCCGCCGTTTCGACCGCATATGTCACGAAGACTGGACGCACCTGGTACGAGTGGCACTGCATCTTGGGCCACATCAACAAGGCGCAACTTCGCGATCTCAAGAAGCACTCGGTCGGCATGGACGTCGACAAGTCCTCAGACTTCGATTTCGCATGCGAACCCTGTATTCAGGCAAAACAGGCTAGATGCCCCTTCCCGAAGGAGTCAGAGACACAGTACAAAGACATCGGCGAACTCACCGTGTTCGACACCTGGGGTCCAGCGCAGACCGAATCGATCCACCGCAATCGGTACTATGTGTCGTTCACCGACACGAAGTCCCACAATTCCACTATCGGCTTCATGAGGTCACGCGACGCTGCGCTCGACCACTTCAAGAAGTACAAGGCCCGCATCAAGAAGCAAACCAGGAAGAAGCTCAAGGCTGTCCGCTGCGACAATGCGAAGGAATTTGTCGACAGCAAGTTCAAGGCCTATCTTGATGAGCAAGGCATCATTCTTGAGACGACGGCGCCGTACTCACCTGCCCAGAATGGGATCGCCGAACGCCTAAATTGCACTCTTGTCAAACACGCTCGTGCGATGCTCATCACAAAGAACCTGCCGAAGTTCTTGTGGAAAGACGCTGTCGCATACGCGTGCTTCCTGAAGAACTGGTCTCCTACGCGCACACTGGGTGGGAAGACACCTTACGAGGCCTTCTGGGGCAAGGTGCCCAACATTTCCGACCTACATGAGTTTGATTCTGACGTCTGGGTGCTCAGGCCGGAGACCCAGCAGAACAAGCTCAAGGCAAAGTCAGAAAAATTCCTGTTCACCGGTTTCAGCGATGGAAGCCAGGCATATCGGTACTATAACTCACGTTCGCGCCAGATTCTAACGTCTCGGAATGTCATTTTTCCTAAGACGAGGACGCCACTGATTCCCGAGGTGCCGAGTCCTCGACTTGAGGAGGAGAATGTGCCGCTCGCGCAAGACAAGTCAAGTCCTCCGGCCGAGGACACCACTCCATCTCCCACCTCTGCTAAACCTGCACCGGATTTGACCCCCAATGATATCAAAGTCGACGCTGGCAACCCATCGCCCTCTATTTGTCGCTCCGCACGCTCAGCAACTCCCGCATCAATCAACTATCGCGAGGCCGCAGGCTACCAGGTTCGGAAGCCCAAAGCGGATGGCGACAGCACGAAGACGCACTTCGTGGCTGGCGAAGCATGTTTCCACACCTACACGGACGAGCTGCAGAGCGTACCCGAAGTCAAGTCGCGACCCGACTGGTCACACTGGAAGACCACCATGGACGCTGAAATTGCACAGCTGGATCGACTATCAACCTACAAGCTGATCGACCTGCCCCTGGGCCGCAAGCCCATTGGCTGCCGGTGGGTATTTGTAATCAAACGGAAGGCTGGTGGCGATATCAGCAAGTACAAGGCACGACTTGTTGGCCAAGGCTTCACGCAGAAGCCTGGGCAAGATTTTTTCGAGACCTACACACCGGTCTGTTGACAAGAATCCCTCCACAGTCTCGTGGCCATCTCAGCACTCTATCGACTCTTCATACACCAACTTGACGTCACTGGAGCATATCTTCACGCTGAACTCGAAGAAGAAATCTACATGGTCCAACCACCTGAGTACAACAATGGCACCGGACGCGTCTGGTGACTGCGCAAGGCTATCTATGGGCTACGGCAAGCTGGCCGCGCCTGGAACATCAAACTCAACTACGAGCTCGCAGCTCTCGACTTCTGCCAACTTTCTGCCGACGCCTGCGTGTATGCCCGTGCACTCAATGGTGCCCCCATCTTCATCATCACGCACGTCGACGACATGTCTCTCATGACGTCGAGCCTCACTGTTCTCACAACTGTCAAGAAGCAGATTGCATCCCGACTGGAAGTCACCAATATGGGCGAAATCAAGAAGTATATTGGCATCGAATTCGACATTGACCGTGAACGCGGTATCCACACAATGCACCAGACCACCTACCTCACAACCATCATCGGACATTTCGGCATGCTTGACAGCAAGCCCGTCCGCATGCCCATGGACCCAGATGTCCGCCTCACGCCCACACCCAAGAATGACGCACCCGATACAACATTTCCGTATGCAGCCGCAATCGGCTCGCTCATGTATGCGGCTGTCAGCACAAGACCTGACATTGCGTTCACCATCCAGCACCCTAGCCAGTTCACCGCTCGCCCATCTGCTGCACACATCACGGCAGTCAAACACATTTTCTGGTACCTGGACGGCACGCGCACACTCGGTTTCACCTATCAATCGGACGACAGCAATGTTCTCACCGGTTACACTGATGCTGACTGGGTGACATCTCTCGTCGACTGTCGCTCTATTTCCGGCTATGTCTACACGCTTGCAGGGGGAGCTATTAGCTGGAGCTCGCTCAAGCAGCGCTCCATCGCGCTCTCAAGCATGGAGTCAGAGTACATAGCTCTCGCACATGCTACCAAGGAAGCCGTATGGCTTCGCGCCCTCTTCTCTGACCTGGGACTGCTCTCAGACGGTCCAACGCCTCTTCTCGGCGACAACCAGGCCGCCATCGCATTCTCGCAAAACAATCAATTCCACAAATGCTCCAAGCACATCAATGTGCGGTACCACTTCACATGCAAACGCATAATCTCCAACGAGATTTCAGTCACCTACTGCGCATCCGAAGACAACCAGGCCAATTTATTCACGAAGGGCCTGTCTCGTCCCGCGCACGAGAGGCAACTCGCTCGAATCGGGCTTCGCGCTCGTTGAAGGGGAGTGTCGTAGTTTCGTGTTTGACGCACCCAAAGGGCTTTGTATCTTTGACACCGTGCTTTGGCCCTTTTGTCCGTCACGCAGTGGCACACTCCATCATTGCACCTTTGTTCTCTGTATGTATATATACGCGCCGTTTACTGTAGAAGAAAATCATCCAATTCCCCTCATTCTCTCGTGTGCTCGAACTCCTCTACAAGAGGGAGTTATCTATGGGTGCGCCGCAGGCACAAAAGATTTCGCCCACTTATAGTACTTGCTACACACCGGCGAGCCCCTCTGTGACCTGTGACTGCTGTTCAGGTCGAAAATATACAGTACGCGGTGAAGAGCAGGCCCAGGCCGCCGGCGACGGTGTGCACAAAGATGGCGTCGCCCTTCTGGACGTTATACGCCTCAGTCATTTGTGTGATGACAGTGAGGCCTAGCATGTGTGACCAGCGAGTGAATACAGAGGACCGCATGGCAGGCGTACCTTGGAGGAGAGTGGCGACCGCGACATCCAGCCTGACCTCGTCTAGCACGGAGAACGTGTGCACCCAGTTACTCGCGACATCCTCCACATGC
>NW_006767832.1:0-5928 GCF_000300595.1 Phanerochaete carnosa HHB-10118-sp
TGGCTTTTATATCGCACCAGTTGAAGGACAGGTGCCGGGGCTCTACTACTAGTGGTAAGGTTTCCGAACTAGAAGTTAGTAGTCATATGAAAAGGCATGCGATAGGGGAACGACATACAAGCTATCCCGCGCATTGTTTTACGTTTCACATGCGCCATAGCAAAGGTCTGGAAACGAGTAGCGGTCAGTGGCAACGTACGAAGAGACGTGACGCAAGCGAGCACGATTTGATGGCATCGACGGCATCTTCCGAGCTCAACGCGACGCGAGGTGACGCGTCCCGGGCGCACTCGGAGCGCGTGCAGTGGCCTCGAGATCTATCCGTGACCACTCGTGAAGCGTAAAGTACCTAACAGCTTGACACGATGGAAACACCCCAGATTTTTTGCGGATTTCTTGGAGAATACATCGTCATCCGATGAACGGTTGGACAATAGTTCGATAAGCGTCTGAGCGACGTCTCAGTAGTAAGTGCCCCTTCCCTTCTTCTGCCGTGATCTCTGTCCCAGCTGCTATCGTATAGGCTCGATACCAGCCGCCCTGTCATATAGGTAGCCATTCCAGCGTGCCGACCACCCTCCCACCCTCGGTACGCACCCCACCAACTACCGAGTAGACTGGTCACGAGTCTAGCTATTGTAGGCAATCCGTGCTTGTAGCCGTCGGCAGCCAGGCCACCTTATCAGGTTTACTGGCTTCTCCAGTTCTAGACTTATAGCGTTGACGCACGATTTCTGGATATTGGACGTGTCTTCGGGCGAGGCGTACTTGTCGGGTTAGCTCCTCAAGGCTAGCGCTGTGCAGGGTAATTTGCATCGTGAAATGGGAGGTCCGAGCTCTGAGCACCAGCTCATGACTCGACTCGACAAGCGACTGTCTGGTAGGGTTCTAGTGACTCGTCGTGCCCGATATGCTACATGTCGGCCTTCCACGTCTGCATGTCCGAGACGTCGGGATGGCGCCTAGATTGGCCCTAATATATTGTGGGCGGAAGTACAGCCCATATACTGCGCGTGACAAATCGCCAACCAACGCAGCATCCTTCGATGCCGGCAGGACCTGGTTCCTAAGCTTGGGAACCAGTCTGCCAGGCAGCCCGGGCTGTGGGAGCCACCAGGCTTCTTCGCCGCGGCGGATCCGATAGACTACGATCACGAAGGCAGCTCAGCGCATTACGCAGCCATGGGACGATATAAGAGAAGAATACGGGCAGGAAGTCATCATACATCCACTCCCGCCCCTTCGCCGAGAGAGGCGGACTTGCAGCTTTGTGGCTCTACACATTAGGCAGTGTGCACCGACCTCCCGATGGCATCATCGGCCGACACCGAGAGCGTGGCAGCTCCCCCGCCCGGCGGGATGCGCTATAGCACTCGGGATGCCGAGCTCGACGAGAAATTCTACGACGACGCCGAGACCGAGTTCATCTCTGAGCTCACAGGTATCAAAGACCCGGATGAACTGAAGAAGCACGTCCTGCAGGTCCAGCGCGAGGTTTACGCGGTGAGTACCCTCGATTTTCGACGCTCCGGGGATCTGGGTCTCCACTAGTGAAAAGCCTAATTAAAAGTAAACTGTAGGTCCACCCGTACCCTTGTATACGGCTCTGCGGCTTTGTGAAGTGAGTCTCCACTGCAAAGCGACTGCCTTGCTGCTTGCTTATTGAGAGTTACAACTGCTACCAGAACGAGGATATCTCGCTTCCCCACCTACAAGGATCTCCTGCAGCTCGGAAGGGACCGCCCGGGCGCACTGTTTCTCGACATTGGCTGCGGTGTTGGCAATGACACCAGGAGGGCCGTTTTGGATGGATTCCCAGCCAACCAGATCGTCGCCTCGGATCTCCATCCCGGTGAGTGCACCCTAGACCATCTCGCAGCTCCGAGACATTTAGCTGAGCGTGTGCACGACAGAGTTCTGGGACATAGGCCACAAGGTGTTCAAGTCCACACCCGAGTCATTTCCGGTCAAGTTCATTGCAGGCGACGCCTTCGACGACTCTTTCCTCGCGTACGGCGGCCCCATTGCAACCCCGGCAGCGGGCAGTGAGCAGCCAACGGACCTGTCCGCTCTGACTTCGCTCACCCCGCTCCGCGGGAAGCTGTCGGTGATCTACGCCTCGTCACTCTTCCACCTTTTCGGCGAGGAGCAGCAGAGCGAGCTCGCGCACCGCCTCGGCTCGCTGCTCTCACCCACGTCAGGCTCGTTCATCTTCGGGGCACACCTCGGGAAGCCCGAGAAGGGCCTATTCCTTGAGAACATACGTCCGAACATCCCTGAAGGCGTGCGCATGTTCTGCCATAGCCCGGAGAGCTGGAAGGCGTTGTGGGAAGAGGTACTTGGGGAAGGCAAAGTAGAGACCAAGGCCGTGCTGAGGGAGGTCCAGCGGCCGGATATGCCAGAGGGTGTGATGGCACAATTCATGATCTGGTCCGTTAAGCGACTGTGAGGCTGCGGGAAGATCGCTATTCTACCGTTCAGGTTCCTAGATTTCTTGTTTTGGCGTAACAATAATCCCACGCGGTATCTTCTGACATCTTGCCTCGGTGCATAACGATCTATGACGATGGAACCACTGTGCGGCTGTTTGAGGGATGATCAAGACAGTGGGTGCAGTGCTGTATCGGTGATTGTGCAGTGTGATGGCGCGAGTCGTATAATTACATGTGGCTGATAGGCCTTTTGGCCACACGCGTCCCATATGGTCTCAAGTGCTGTGGTCTCGAATCTGATAATGTAAGAGCCCTACGACGCTGTGAAAGTCCGTTTTCTGGAAGTGCGGAGGCAAGATCATCAGCCCGCCTCCCACTGTCGTTGCAGGAGGAACCACGCGGAGCCATAAGATAACCACGCGACCATACACGTGGAACCATAAGATAGAAAGACATTGCCCAGACCCACTCACGCACCTGCGAGTAAGCGGAGGGACAAAGCCAGCTGGATGGGCAGAGCACCCGCTCGGGACCGAACGTGCCACAACCAACGAATCAAACGGTCCACAGCCGTGTACCTTCCCAGCCATGCCGTGCTAAATTGCTGCTCTTCTCAGCCCTTTCAAAAGGAAGACGAAGAATACGGCCACGCACGCGCAGAAGTAGTGTCTATATGTACGTACTTGCGCCCGCGTCTGCAAGGACAGGTGAGGCTCTACCGCAAACTAGTAGAGGTTAGTGACAGTGAGAGGTATCCGTTGGGGAACCAGTATACGAGTTATCCCATGCCTCACATGTCCTCTGGTAAGATGAACGACAACGGGTAGATAAGGAGGCAAAGACGAGGTGCCCAACTGCTGAGCGCCGAGCGTTTGAACGTTGAACGTGTGCTGCCGAGGCGTCTCCCTGAGCTTGACGCGACGCGCGCGTCTTGAGTACGACGAGCTCGATGATATCCGCTCCCCGCAGGAACACAGAAGAATCAGCGTCCCGGAACAACTTCAGAGAGGATGGCTGCAATTAGAAAGCGAGCTCATGACGTGCGTGATCCTCGAGATCTCCCAAAAGCTTGATTTCTGCCTCCAAGCGGGTGGGCTGCAAATTATCGACCAGCCCGTGGCCTTCTACGAACGTTCCAATAGACGCTATACAGCTGGAGATGTGCTCACATTAGCTTGCAAAGTCTCGGGAGTGGGATATTTCATTAATCAGATAAATCTGGCACTCCACGGACGCTACATTGATCGATTATTTCGGCTGAATTCCGACTTCTCATTCCGTGGACCGCTCAAACAGTGCTATAAAAATGTGGGTGAATATCGATGAATTTCAGACATCGACAATGGATGTGAATACCAAATCCTGGCATGGAATCTTGATGGTCATAAACCGAAATTACCTGCCAATTCCGATTTAGCGCCCAAATAGGCCACAAGAAACTCGCTCACTAGCATTGTTAGCTTATTAGGTAGCCGGCAGGGTGCGTACTGAGTACTGAGTACTGAGGGTGGAACGATGATTAGCACGTTAGAATGGCGACTTGCACAGTAACATCCCATGCAACGCCGCCAGTACCGAGGCTACGTAACTCGTTAGAGAATGCCCAGGCTACGCCGCGATCTTGGT
Source organism: Phanerochaete carnosa HHB-10118-sp (assembly GCF_000300595.1). Classification (NCBI taxonomy): domain Eukaryota; kingdom Fungi; phylum Basidiomycota; class Agaricomycetes; order Polyporales; family Phanerochaetaceae; genus Phanerochaete; species Phanerochaete carnosa. The sequence continues at coordinate 4,059 of NW_006767832.1, forward strand.
CCCTCCTATCACAATTAGATGCTAGTTCGAGGATTCGGGTTCGCGCTGAAGATATACCGTGCGGAGTTGGCTTCGAGAAGCCAGCATTTGATTGCTGCAGCTGCTGACGTGCCGGTCCTGCTCGACTGGCCGATATACAACATGAAGCGCTCGGGCTAGACATTCGCAGGCACACTCTGGACGAATGAGCGGCTGCTCGAGCTAATCTACACTCTGGACAGCTAGAGCAGGTATCGAAGAGCCAGACAAGGTGGATATATACATAAGCGCTAATTGTAGATGTATGCCGCAGTCAAAAAGGGTTTGGAAGGTGGGGATCTAACTTCACGCTCAAGCCTCAACACCAGCTACTGGTCTAGTTTCAGGTACGGCTGTCTAGCAGGGTTCCGAACGACTCATGTTGTGCCCGATGTGCGACTCGTCGGCGCGCGACGGCGTCTAGATTAAGGCTCTGATATATTATGAGAGAAAGTGCAATCCTTATTCTGTACGTGAAGATTGTCAAACAACACGGCACTTTACAGCACCCTTCGATCCTTGTGGCACTCGGTGACACCTTAGGCCTCAGGGACCGGTCTGTCAAACTGCGGGAATCGCCAAATTGCGAGCCGCGGCGGAGCCTCAAGTACGATCGCAAACTTGACAGCTAGATTTATTATGTAGCCGAAGGAGGATATAAGGAGAGAGGTAAACGAGGCATCATCGGCTCTCGCCACCGTTACTGAGAGAGGCGGGATTGCAGCTTTGTGGCTTTACCGACATTTCCGCGTTAGGCAGCGTGCACCGACCACCCGATGACATCGCCGGCAGATGGCACTGAGAGCGTTGCAGCACCCCTGCCCGGCGAAACGCACTACAGCCGGGATGCCGAGCTCGATGAGAGATTTTACGACGGTGTCGAGACCGCGTTCGTCTCTGATATCACGGGCATCAAGGACCCGGATGAGCTGAAGAGACACGTCCTCCAGGTCCAGCGTGAGGTTTATGCGGTGAGCACCCTCAATCTGAGTCGAGGCTCCGGAACTCTGGGTCCGCACTAGAGAAACATTAATTAAAAACAAATCTTCCTGACCGGTAGATTCACCCGTACCCCTGTATTCGGCTTTGCAACTTCGTGAAGTGAGTCTTCACTACAAAGCAACAGTAGTAGTCCGGCACGCTCATCGCGAGCTTTGGCCTCTGCTAGAGTGAAGATATCTCGCTTCCCCATCTACAAGGACCTCCTGCAGCTCGGGAGGGAACGCCCGGGCGTGCTATTTCTCGACGTTGGCTGCGGTGTTGGCCATGACACTAGGAAGGTTGTCTTGGACGGATTCCCAGCCAATCAAATCATCGCCTCGGACCTCCATCCTGGTAAGCGTACCCGAGCCTTGGTAGCGGCCTTCAGCTGAGCGTGTTACCAACAGAGTTCTGGGGCATAGGCCACAAAGTGTTCAAATCCACGCCCGAGTCATTCCCGGTCAAGTTCATTGCAAGTGATGCCTTCGACGACACCTTCCTCACATACAGTGGAATCATTGCGACCTTGAAGTCTTTGGATACCCCGGCAGCGGGCAGTGAGCAACCAGTGGACCTGTCTGCCCTGACCTCGCTCACACCGCTCCGCGGGAGAGTTTCGGTGATTTATGCCTCTTCGTTCTTCCACCTCTTCGACGGGGAGCGCCAGAGCGAGCTCGCAAGCCGCCTTGCGTCGCTACTCGTACCCGCGCCGGGCTCGTTCATCTTCGGGTCACATATCGGGAGGCCCGAGAAGGGCCTGCGTGTCATGAATATTACACAATCCGGATGGTTCTCCCGGATTCCATGGTATTCTTTCACTTTCTATACACCTCCGTATATTCGTAGGATATTCTAGGTATTCAGTCTGACA
>NW_006767833.1:0-5920 GCF_000300595.1 Phanerochaete carnosa HHB-10118-sp
GTTAGAGGCCTATGAGAAGAGGATGCCCATGTACAGATATCTCCGACTATATTATTGTAACCTGTGCATGAGTGTGTGGGCGGTGTTGAGGGCAGCTATGAAGCTTGGTGCTGAGGCACCTGCTCAGACCTATCTCACCGCATGAACAGCAGAGCAATAATGACCTTAAATAGACTAGGAATGCAGAAGTGAAAGGAGATAACAAAGGCTTCATTACATTGCTTCGGCAGAGGTAGTCAGACTACTTACAGCCCAGCTAGCCGGATTTGAACGTATGTAACACTTAGCTTGTTACACCACTTGTAAGCAGATAACAATAGTGCTTATCAGCCTTCTATTCGGGGCTATGATCATATAGAGGTACCCAGATAGGCAACTTCAATTCATGCCACAAAAATGCCAAAATATAATATAAATATTGATTTTCTCTTCTACGCTGGCTTGGCTCCCTTCCCTCTTGCCCCCGGCAACTAGTATATCTCAATCGCCATCTCTCTCACAAACTCACCATGCCTTGTCGCAGTGCTCAGAACGGTCCCGCGCCACCGCCACCACTGTCTGGCGCCTTTGCCGGCCTTACGCCTGCGGAGTGGGCTGCATACAGTGCATTCAAGCATGAGCTGAAGGCGAACGACCCCAACTACTCTCCACCTAACATGAAGGAATGGCGCAAACTCACCAGAGCACCTATGCAGGGTCAGGTCATGTCAACAGATGGCACGGCACGGCGCCGTGAGGCTATAGTCATTGATCCTCTTCTTGAGGGTGCTTCTGGGCGCCGTGGTCGGAAGAGAAAGTCAGTGGGTGATGACTCAAAGGAAGATAGTCACCGTTATTGCTATCGCCGCCGCAAAGACTATTTGGAATCTAGTAACAATGACGGCAGTGAGTCTGAGTCATTAGAATCGTCGCCTGAAGCAGTGTTGCAGTCATCTGGCAAATTGAGCGAGTCCAATGATGAAGAGGACGAGCCGTGCCTCATCCTGATGGTGCTGAAAGCCAACCTGAGCGAACAAGAGGCAAAGGTGAAGGGAGAACTCTCGGTACGCACCATGATTAATATTTGCTATCAATATATGCGCATATATGCTGACCTACAGTTCCAATATCAACAGACAGAGGTGAATGTAGAATTTTACAACGTTACCAGTCTTGGCAAGAATCCGTTCATCATGCGTTGTGGTGATCCTGAGCCTCCGACTCCCGCTCCGGGCTCCAACTGCCTTTCTATTGCGTGGGGCAAAGACGTCGACCACCCGGTAAACAGAGCTGTCATTGAGCAGATTGCGCGGCTTGTATATAAGAAACAAACAGTTAGTCCATTCCATTAGATGGAATACACGACACAAAGCCACTCACTGACTTGGTCAGAACAAGAATACGTGGACCATCTTGTATAAAAAGGTCAAGTTTACTCTGAGTAACATCCAAAAGATGGTGAAGCAGCGCATTCAGACCTGGAAGACGTTGTACAGTCAGAAGAAGGACCCAGTTAGGGCTGAGAAGCGGTTCAGTAATCGAGACAACAGTCAGCGAGCTGCTCGTCAGCGAGAGGTGTGTAAACAAATATTGTTTTACTTATCTTAAGCTGCTGAGTAGCAGCCATTAATAGCTTGGACCTGTAGAAGAAGATTTGTCGCGGCAAGGCTCGTTCATTTTACATCGAAGAGAACAGTGCAGATCCTGTCAAACTCCTCGAGACACCATGGATGAGTGAGGAGATCAGCACGTTTAGTGCTTCCGACCTAGGCAAGCATCAGCAGTTGTATGACGAAGCTGCAGAGAAGTGCAAAATGACCGACGATGAGATTAAGCGAGGAGTAAAGGTTTTAGAGATGTGGTCTTTTGCCTGGTGCACGAAGAGGGTACATCTCTTCTGTTTCAGTATCTCAAACTGCTGACAAAGCTCATAAAATATGCGCACCAGTATGGTGATGTCATGCACAAACTTGATCGGCTGCACGATGTTTATTGCAGGACCGATCCAAACGTGAAGACCTACAAGCGTGTTAACCTTAACCGTGTATCTAGGAGGATTTTACCAGAGTGAAAGGTTTACCCATTTATAGTGAACAGGAGCTGGGCAAAGGAGGCGAAGAAGACAGGTATTTACCACAAGATCAAGATGGCCCACAGGGACCCGCGTGGCTTCAGAGACCTTCAGTTGTCAGACGAGGAGGTGGACGAGGAGAGCGGTGAAGAGGCTGAAGAGGTCGCAGAAGGTGGCAGCCAGGACCGCAACGTCACTGGAGTAAGCGATGCTGGGGTGAGTGGTGGTACTGAGGCTGAGGTTAGCCTGCAGACAAAAGATTTGGCGTGAGTTTCGCTGCGCAGAGAGGTAGTATAATCTTGTTCGAGTCATTCCAACCTTGACTCTGTACACGCAGGGTTTTATTTTTTGCTCTCGCTATACTTTCTTGATGCCTGCTGTACCTGCAAATGCGTCCTCATATTTCAAATACTTTGTAAGCGAACGATGAATGAATTGAAATTAAAAATGTAAAAATATGCTGTCAGAGTGTGCGGTAGCGTTCAGGAAAATCCACCAGGCTACTAAAGAACTTGAACGTCCTAATCGAAAGGATCAAATACAACCCATCAAGATAAAAGGTGCTGCGTACCTGTATGAGGCCACAGGTCACCCAGACCAAGCGGTGAAGTTACTGGTTCATGAAAAGATCCTCGCCCTCCGGATCATCTGTGTCATGTTCTGGAGGCATGCAAATGGCCAGTCGACAAGCCTGTGATAAGACGTCCTTCACAGGAATCAAAAAGGGAGGACCCTCATGTGCCGGATCCATGTAAACACCATGCTCCCAAAATAAAACCTCGAGCTCCGGGCTGCGTACATAAAATTAGTACAGCATACAGTGAGCATAGAAACACTGACTAGGGATCCCAGATTGTGGCCATGTCCATTTTCGCATGCCTGAACCAGCGAACACCGAGCAGCTGCTCCTGGATCGTTGGACAGCCATGGACGGCCTGCAAGTGACCAAGAATCAGCTGCACTTCACTGACAAACCTCTTGCTTCCTCAGTTAATTTGAACAACTGAGCTCCCAGCTTTTTCATCAAATTGCGAAGGGGTAACTTGACACTCTCTAATGACAACATGGTCATGAAAAACGGCGGTGCTGTCAAGGCATTCAGAGTGTGGTGAGGCGTCTAAACAACTGCGTGGGACGATTTGTGCTGCAGGGTATTTCATGGTGTAATACTCGAGCAGCTGAGTCTGTTCCAGCAGTGTGAGGTTGGCGCGCCTTCCAAGGCCCATCTCGAGACTGACAGTCACTAGCAAAAACCAACCGTCTATTAGCAAGGTCACGTCTCTGGGGTGACGAAGTAATGACTTACTTTCATAAGAGGCTTGGGATATCTCCTGCGCTAGGTCAGCCACAGTTCTGCATGCTTCGCCATCAGTTTTCAAAAGGATACGTGCAGTGTCAGCGACCACACAATCTTTGATCCCCATAGCATCGCCCTTTGAGGGCTCGCAAGCAAGATTCTCCAACTGTTACAATATAAGTATGAAGAGATGTCATGACAATAGGAGACTCACCATCGAACGAAGCTTGACTTGACGGTGAAATTCACGAAAGAAGGTGACTTTGAGCTCACCACCAGCATGGCTGTTTACCAAGTAACCTTTCAGAACATTGTTGAGTCATTCAAAAAGGTAGGTCCAGAAACCATACACGGGACTGTAGTCAATGATTTGGGTGAATATGTGGGTTACGTAGTGAAGGTTTGGTTTGATATGATCTGGGTGCATCTACACATGTGGTACATCAGGTATTTCAAACTAGTATCGCACTAGCAGGGTAACGTACCTTAATGAAGCCATTGAGATATCCTTGAAGAAGCTCGTGTGCTCTTGGTAGGTCAGCGACATTGACCGTCCGTGCCAGGAGAATTTTCATTGCTGAGGCAAGTGACAGAAAGCTGTCGGCATCCTAGCTATACATGCGGCACTTCGGCTTCGGAGCCTCAGGCTCCGGCTTACTGTTAGCTTGCCCGCTTGCCTGCTTTTCGTTGCGTTTGCGCCGAGCCTTGTCGTTCTTCTCCCATGTGGTAAGCTTACGCTTGTATTCATCATCTGCAACATTAGACCACTCATCCCAGATGAAAGGAATCTGTGAAGTATCAGTAAGAGTGAGGCCAGTTGTGTGCAAACGAAGATTACAGTTATGCAAGGAACGTCGATCAACTGACCCGAGACCTTCCCAGGCTGACATCAGAGACAATCACGACGCACCACCTGCCTCTCCCTTCACTAGCCATTCTTCAACGATCTCTCCGCCAGATTTCTCAGCCTCTACCGCTATATTGCCCGAAAGGAGAGCTGAGAGGAATAGATGGCTTACTCACAACAATGGGACAGTAGACCAAGAGGAGTGCCTTCCATTTGTCTGAGGTGAGCGAACCACCGGCAGGATACCCCACATCTTTTGGCAGCTGCGCAACCCATGCAGGCATTTCAAACTAGCGAAAGGTCATGTTGAGTATATAATGAATAGCAAGCAAAACATAAGACATACCCTAGTTAGATACTCGTGTATAGCATCAAGCTCTCGTGGGACACCCTTCGGTTGTGTGCGCCGGCGAAGAGTTTTATCTGTAATCCAGATGTAGAACCAGATATTCTTCATGACTCCTGAATATATGTGCATGTCAGCATATTAATCCATGCTACAGATACACTAAGAAAGACGTACCCAACAGGATGTTGTGCATTGGATCAATGATGGCCATGCGGACTGGATTCCAGTAGGGCAGACGGTTCAGCTCAGAGTCACGAACACCGTGCTCGGTGCAGAACGCGTCTCGCTCTTCCTTGTTTTTCAATTTGTTGTACTCATTTGCGAGTCTTCGATGGTCTATGTCGTCGCGGAGAGGAAAAGCTGAGAACGCCAGGGGTTAGCCTTCATCCTGATGAAACAGTATAGCAGGATTGCTTACCATCAATGGTGAGACCTTCTGGAGTGCAGAGACGGTCCTTTGTGACCTTGCACTTCGTGCAGAAATATTTACCAGAGCCTAAGTTGCCAAATCCGCAGACATGACACATGGCAGAATGATCGCAGCAGACGGCAACGAGTATCACACGAATAAGGCGACCTGTGATACAATGTTAGTCACGCATGTAAGTCATAGGAAACGAACGCACCTTCAGGACAGTTGGCTGTCTTCACCAAGATTCCGTTGTTGTATAACTCGAGCAAGTCAGTAACAAATGCAGCCATAAAATGCTGCAATTCATCCCCACTGAGCTCACGAGGTCCTGGCGTAAGGCCACATAGCAATAGGTTTTCAGGGCGATAGCTGTTGGTCACTCAGTTAGCGAGATCTTGCAAGTCAAGCGAGAGGTTGAGCAGATGCTCACCATTGATGGACATCTAGGTTCTGAACGCACAATGCAAGCACTCCGGTACTATGCTTTCCTGAGAAGGCACTACGGGCAAAGCTAAAGCTGTGGGTGGATGTACAAGTGAGCAGCAGAAAGAGTGCTGGAAGATAAATAGAACAAACCCATCAAAACCCATTGAGACACCAATTCTCAGCTCCGCCGAGTGTGCACTATCAAAGAACGGAGTGCCGTCGGAGCTCTTGAGAGTCTTCCAGACTTCTCCGTCCTGCACACAGCGGAGTCTGCCCGGCTGAGAAGGCGCATTACGCCACTTGTCGAGATCGGCTTCCATTGTCGGTGTGCTATTGATGAAGTCGGCAAGAATCTGCAATGGGAGGTGCATGGGAGTCTGCAACACAGGCTTGGGAGTCCGTTTGGCAGCTAGTCATGTGCGCCATTGCTCCCAGTGGTCAACAATGTGGCTTCCAATGGTGACTGAAGCGTCGCCATAGACTGTTGAGCTCAAGTCTTTGAAAAGCGGAATGTTCCCACAGTGGGAACAGAGAAGGTC
>NW_006767834.1:0-2758 GCF_000300595.1 Phanerochaete carnosa HHB-10118-sp
GGCGCACGCCCAGACAGCGTCGCCCACCCCCTCGATCGACGCTTGCACCACCACCTGCATCGCCCAGGCCGCGGCCGCGAACGGATGCTCGGTCACGTAAGTCACCCGTGCCGTCTCTTTCACCCATCCATGTCCCAGTGCTGACCCCCACAATGCTTCTGGTAGTGATATCACATGTCTCTGCACGAATGCCGCTTTCCAGGCCGCCACCCTCTCCTGCATTCAGAGCAACTGCCCGGGTGACATCCCGTCCGTCACTGCGCTCCAGGCGGCACAGTGCGCCGCCGTCAGCGGTAAACGTCTTCCCGCAGTTGCGTCGGACTGCGTCAACTGACTGCTCCCGTTATTGAACCCTAGCATCGTCCGGTGCAAGCTCCGCAACCTCGTCCGCCGCCGCCTCCTCCTCGAGCGCCACCGGCAGCGCAGCCTCGTCAGCCTCGTCAGCCGCCTCCGTGGCGTCCTCTGCTGCGTCTTCGGCCTCGGGCGTCGCGTCCTCTCTCGCGTCCTCCGCATCGAGCGCCGCGTCCTCCGTCGCATCTTCTGCCGCGAGCGCCGCGTCCTCTGGCGCGTCGTCGATCTCAGCCGCACTCTCTAGCGTCCTCTCCTCCGCGACGAGCGCCGCGTCTAGTGCATCGGGCTCGGCCGCGAGCAGTGCGACGACGAGCACGGGCGCGGCCGGCGCGGTCGCTGTCGACTGGAATGCGCTGGCGAGCATGGGTGTGGCCCTCGCTGGCATCGTGGCAGGCGCCGGGCTTGTTCTCTAAACGGTTGGAGTGAGGTGGAATTGGACTCTCTCGAACTCTTGTGTTCACAGGACAGACGTTTTGCATGCGTGTATACATGGAATTCTCACGGAATATTAGTCTTGTGTTCGCTTTTTCTCAGAATACCATGCGTACTACTTTTTTTGTTTCCGCTGTCACCGTTTTAACCAGTGGTGGAGATTTCCAAGATCTGGCAAACTGGACGTCGATCATCCGCTCAATAACCGGATGTTCAAAGGTCAGATCTGTAGCAGTTGTGTCAGCGTCACAAGGTCGTCCGGTTTGGTAGTTCGGCACGGCGAGAGCTTACCTCCGCGTGGAAGAGCTCTCGAACCCGCCAAGATCTCTTGGAGACTCTGGACAGAACCGCATATAGTGCGTCCCTCTCACAGACTCGTTAGTACCAGTCTACTCACAGTTGGTGGGGACGCGCCGAGGGTGGGACGATGGTCGGTACAGCATCTGCCATTCCGCAGCGCAAGGCGGCTGGTACTGAGCCTACCAATTCCTCCTACACGAACGCGTCGTTTGCACAGGCTGTCACTCGTGTGGCGTTCTTGCGGTAGCAGCCGCCGCCTGTGCGCAGCGCCGTGTACGAGCGGCGTCTGTATGCTGACATTGCGCAGCAAGCTTACCAATTTTCCCCTTGAATGGGCGGCAAACCCCGTTACGGACCTGCCTTACGTGGTGGCGCAATTGCCATTGCCGCACGTACTCACCTCTGCCCAAGCTCACCAGACGTCGATCAAAAGCCTCCGAACAGACTTCCTGTGCTGCGATGCGCTCCCTCATCAGGCTTCGGGCATGTCACGTCGTAACAGACGTGCGTCGAAGGACGTCTTTGTGCCCCCCTTGCTCTTTTCACCCCAAAAGTGACGCTCCCGCATGTGTGATGCGGCTCGCGCGGGCATTGTACAATGCTCGGCGCGCTACTCTGGAACAGCACTCTCCGGCTCTGGAACCCCTGCATGGTACGCGTCGTGGCGGCGGAGCTGCAGTATGTGAGCAACGGCCGCTTGAGACCGGCCCAGCGTTACGCATCGGACGACGGAGTAAGGACACCGCGAGAGGCTGCCGTGCCAAACGCGCAAGTACGTGGACTGCCGTGACAAACGCGTAATTGGACTGCCGAGCGCGGATACTTTGGCGAGTCTGGGTACGGCTCTGCGTGTACGCCATCGTCCGGCCGGAGCGACCCCTGCGATTCGATTGCACAAGTGCTCAGCGCTCAGGCTGTCATGTCCGTTCCGCCTCTCTCTCTCAATGCATCAGTAAGCACCCCTCGAACAGCACCTGGCTGGCGCTGATTTTACAATCCACAGGTCGTGGACGGCGTATTTATACGCGAGGTCGGCCACAGGTAGAGCGCCATCCACTACATATCGTGCCACCAGCCTCCTAGAATGGCTGCGAACGTGCCGCAATTCACGTTGAACAACGGCATCGAGATGCCCGGAGTCGGCAAAGGGTGCGTGTGACTCGCGTGTACCCTCGGAGTTGTTGACAGCTCACGACGATCTTCGGTGACAGATGCTGGCTTGGGATCGAGGGAGACCGTACGACTACGAGGGCGATGTGCCTGAACGCGCTCAAAGTGCGTCTCCTATTTTGCTCAGACAGGTTCTAGAGCTCAGTAGATGCATCTCCTCAGGTCGGATATCGTCACCTGGATACTGTAAGCGGCTGTTCATGTTCGGGTGCAGAGCAAGAGTCTGCCCTCTAATTATGACATACATGACAGGCTCCTGGCTATGGCAAGTAATCGAGGGAATTTGTGCAGATCATATTGAATAATGACCTCTTGTCTCCCAGGTAACGAGAGCTCTGTCGGTGAAGCCATCCGAGAGTCCGGCATCCCCCGCAGCGAAGTCTTCATGACCACAAAGCTTGGGTAAGCCTGCTCAGTGTCCATAGCAAGACAGGTGCTGAGCCAAATTTTAGACATTACCACAACGTCCGCCAGTCATTCGAACACTCGTTGGAGGCGCTTGGCA
>NW_006767834.1:2904-5915 GCF_000300595.1 Phanerochaete carnosa HHB-10118-sp
GGGAGACCGTACGACTACGAGGCGATGTGCCTGAACGCGCTCAAAGTGCGTCTCCTATTTTGCTCAGACAGGTTCTAGAGCTCAGTAGATGCATCTCCTCAGGTCGGATATCGTCACCTGGATACTGTAAGCGGCTGTTCATGTTCGGGTGCAGAGCAAGAGTCTGCCCTCTAATTATGACATACATGACAGGCTCCTGGCTATGGCAAGTAATCGAGGGAATTTGTGCAGATCATATTGAATAATGACCTCTTGTCTCCCAGGTAACGAGAGCTCTGTCGGTGAAGCCATCCGAGAGTCCGGCATCCCCCGCAGCGAAGTCTTCATGACCACAAAGCTTGGGTAAGCCTGCTCAGTGTCCATAGCAAGACAGGTGCTGAGCCAAATTTTAGACATTACCACAACGTCCGCCAGTCATTCGAACACTCGTTGGAGGCGCTTGGCATCGGGTACATTGACCTCTACCTCATGCATTGGCCGCAAACAAACGAGCACAGTATGCATTTTCTCGCTGTGGAGATATCCAGCTTGGCTGACGCATTTTCCAGAGACCGAGCCGTGGAACCCGGGCCGGGCGCTATCTTTCGGCGAGCACCCCAACTTTGTCGACGCCTGGAGGGCGATGGAGGCGCTCCTCGCCACCGGCAAAGTGCGCGCGATCGGCGTCTCGAACTTTTCGATCCAGAACCTCGACGTCCTGCTCCGGCACGCGTCCGTCGTCCCGGCGTGCAACCAGGTCGAGGCGCACCCGTGTCTCCCGCACGCCGCGCTCAAGGCGTACTGCGAGGCGCGGAGGATCCTGTTGACGGCCTACGCCCCGCTAGGTCCGTGCCGCAAATCTCATTGTACACTACGTGTGCACCAAGACCCTGTGAAGATGCTGATATCCGGACTGCACGCAGGCCAGGGCAACCCGCTGTACTTCAGTGACCCCGACGTCGCGCGGATCGCCGCCCGCCACGGCGCCACGCCCGCGCAGGTCGCGCTCAGCTGGCTCGTGCAGCGCGGCACGCCACCCGTCGTGAAGAGCGCGAACGTCGAGCGGATGCAGGCGAACATCAGCGTACGCTTCTTTTCTGTCTCTCTCCCGCCCCGCCTATGGCTCCTGCGCTGACATGCATTTCCGACGGCAGCTCGTGCCGCTCGCGCCCGAGGAGATGCGCGCGGTCGACGGCGTGCACGCGAAGCCGGGGATGCACAGGTCGCTGCTCGACTACCATGCCCCCGACGGGACGGTGTTCGGGTGGACGTACGAGCAGCTCGGGTGGGCGTTCGAGGTCGGAGGCGTGGTCAAGGCTTGAGTAGATGGCGGGGCTGCGCTAAATGCGTGTCGGAAGCGGACGCGCCTCGCTTGTGTTTTGCTGTATAGAGAAGATATCTACTCGGGATATGCCATCAGCATTTGTCGTCATCCTCTCCTCGATGCGCCCGCGTGACGCGCGGCCGCCTCACGCGTGAAGGGGCGTGAACGCGTCCTGTAAAGAGATTATCCAGGCACCGATCGCGAAGACGGCGGGTTGCTGATCCAGCCCGGGCCGGCCAGGCGTTGGTATAAATACAGCCGTGCGTCACACCCAGAAGAGACAGTTCTTGTTCTTATCACAAGACACTCAGACGCAGGGACAGGTAAAAAAAAAGATGTCCTCAAGGGTCTCAGACATCCCGTGTTTCACTATGAACAACGGTGCAAAGATGCCCGGCGTTGGCAAGGGGTGAGTCCGAGTCCGCCGGCGGACGCACTGGCGGGCTGGTGTTAAGCATGCTGACCCACGCTAATATGCCTCGGCTGCAGCTGTTGGCTAGGGCCAGGGGGCGGCCACGACGTTGCTGTAGAGATGTGCAAGAACGCGCTCAAGGTATCGTCACCACGCTAGGCCGGGCATGCAATGTCGGCTCACTCTGCTTCTCAGAGCGGATACAGGCACATCGACACCGTGAGCCCTCTGGCGCGTGTAAAATTGACAGAAATCTGACGGACGCGCACGGACAGGCTGCTGGGTATTGTGAGTAGTATGCCACATGCGCGCGGCGGTCCTCGGCACTTATCGAGACGCCACGCAGACAACGAAGAGCTCGTCGGAAAGGCAATTCGAGAGTCTGGCGTCCCGCGCGGCGAGCTCTTCGTTACAACGAAGCTCAGGCAAGAATATTCAGACTGAGCATTTTGTTCTCGTGGGAATCTCATGTAATGTGACAGGCAATGCGATGGACACCGCGTCCGCGAAGCGTTCGAAGACTCTCTGAAAGCCCTGGATATCGAGTACATCGACCTGTACTTGATGCACTGGCCCGTAACGCATACCGCAGACGGTTAGTGACGTGTCATGTCACACTCACCATCAACCTCGATCCCCTCGCTCTAGGTTCGCGTGCTCGCCCATTTGAAGAGCATCCAAATTTTGTCGACGTTTGGGCCGAGATGGAGAAGCTCCTCGACACAGGTAAACCCTGCCTCGTCAATATCTTGTTGTACGCAGTGCTAAGCGGGACAACAGGCAAAGTCCGCGCCATCGGCGTCTCCAACTTCTCCATAAAGAACCTGGAGATCCTGCTCAAGCATGCCAAGGTCGCGCCAGCGAACAACCAGGTCGAGATCCACCCCTACCTCCCGCAGCACGCGCTACAAAAGTACTGCGACGAGAAGGGTATCCTCCTCTCCGCGTACTCGCCGCTCGGTGCGTCGCGTCTCCTCCGCCAGCTTTTCTCGGCAGAACCGCTAAAGGCACTGAGCCACAGGCCAGGGCAACCCGATGTTCTTCAGCGACCCCGACTTTGCCAGGATCGCCGAGAGCCACGACGCCACGCCGGCACAGATCTCGATCAGCTGGCTCGTCCAGCGGGGCACGCCACCGATTGTGAAAAGCGCCAACGTCGAGCGCATGAAGAAGAACATCACCGTGAGTCCCCCCGTTCAGTCGTAAACTATTTGTATGCAGCGACTTGACCTGCCGCGGTTTGGACAGCTCGTGAAGCTCTCCCCGGGAGAGATGGAGGTCATCGACAACATCCAC
>NW_006767835.1:0-2866 GCF_000300595.1 Phanerochaete carnosa HHB-10118-sp
GACACTCTTCTTCGAATGTACCCATTCAGTCAGCAATCTAAGCGCTGCTTTATCTCTGTTGACTATCCATTGGCGGATCCATGCCACTGTCCATGGAGTGTGGTGCTGCCACTGCGTAGGTTCAGTCTGTGTTTCTGATGTAGGAGACAATTTTTTATTCAGGGAAATTAAGCAAGAGGGTTGTGCCTCTTCGCGCCGCTCTGCAGACGCCCCTTTTTGTGGTATATACATAGGTACTCTGAACCAGGAACACAGATAGTTCATGAAGTTAATTTTGGTCAACTCGGCTACGCCTGTGGCTGACCACTTGCAAAACTCTTCAAGGCCACACAAATTTCTTCGCAAATTGCCGTCTTCCTGTCAAATAGTTCTGCCGTCGCAGCAGGTGCATTGGTGAGTGGTGCAAGTGGTGTGAATCCGTTGACAATGGGGATTGCCGGTGCTTCTGCTGCCCATACTTGTTGGGCTTGTTGCCTATTAGGGCAGTTCCATGACAGGTGACCCTTTTGGCCACATCGGAAGCAGAGACCCAGGTGTCGCACCTGATCTAACTCCATTGGCTGACCTCTACCCCCAAATGTAACCCATCCCATCGCGTCATGCTTGAACTGCTGGGATTATTATGGCTGGTGTGGCTACATTAGCCTGCGCTCGTGGTGGGTTCTGCGACTGTGGTTGTCGAGGCTGAAATTGTTCTTGTCACTGCGATTGTGAATTTCGTCTATGATACTGCTGCTGGTTCAGGTCAATGCGAGCGACCCGTTGCTTGTAAAGCTTGTATGTAGTCGGAAGTGCCTCCAATGAGTTGTACAATAGCCAGATAATTTTGGGCCAGAGCGCCTTTTCCAGGAGTGACTTCAGTTACTAAAAGTGCTTCTCGAAGTTGTGAATATTTGCCTGGAAGGCGCACAACTCAAATTTGGAGAAGAACTCCTATGCTGTTAGCACCCCCATTTGAATTGCTTGCAGCTGATCATACACTTCAGCAGCTTCATCAATCAGGAAATGCTTATCCAGATCTTCCACAGTGTCGTCGTGGTCTGAATCACCGTATCTTCATCGGTGTCATATTTCTTCATGTATGTGGCGACGTATTTGCCAGCGTGTCCTCCTTTCATGTAAGACAAGATCATGAGGACCCTGTCAAACTGCTCTGGTAGCCGCTTCCTTTGCGTTACCACATAGAGCTTCAATTGAGTTTTCCAAGTAATATACTTGGACTTGTGCCATTGAAGGCATCTGGCTTCATTGCGCTTCCATTGATGAACGCGGCATTATCTTGATTCTTGGCCATCGTGCCAGGATCTGATGGAGAAGATAGAGGTGAAGGAGAGAATTGGGCTGGCAGATTCAGTGGCTCTTCTTCGGAATTCTCCAAAGCATCTTCTTCAAATTGTTTGGGTAGTACGTTTGCTTCTCCGATAGCAATTGAGCGGAGTTGGGCAGTAACTGAGTCAAGGGTATCATGTCTTTCTCTAGGTTCTGAGCCAGATGCTACTGGTGTATGGACAGCAAGGGATTCTGCTGGTTCTCTGAGACCAACTCCTGCTATTTCTCCAGTTAACCCATCGTCACACCACAGACAACGAGCACTATTGTTTGGGAAATGTGGGCATGGTTGTTGTGCACAGTACCATAAGATTTTGTTACGTTTAGTGACGTGTCTATCATTCTGTATGCAGTGGATGTAGTTTCTGCAGTCACAAGAGGTTCTGGCGGTCATATGCTATCAGGTCCGTGAAGCTTGTTGCAGCAACTCTAGAACCAATCATGTTAGAACAACCAGATCAGAGGTAGAAGTTGCCAGAAGAGGAAATGTGTAGGATAGAACTCAAGAAAGGTACCAAAAATGCTTATATAGTTCTAGAAATATTATATCTTGTAGAGGAGTTTGAGCACACGAGAGAATGAGGGAAATTGGATGATTTTCTTCTACAGTAAACGGCGCATATATATACATACAGAGAACAAAGGTGCAATGATGGAGTGTGCCACTGCGTGACGAACAAAAGGGCTAAAGCACGGCGTCAAAGATACAAAGCCCTTTGGGTGCGTCAAATGTGAAACTACGACACTCCCCCTCAACGAGCGCAAAGCCTGATTCGAGCAAATTGCCTCTCGTGCACGGGACGAGACAGGCCCTTCGTGAATAAATTGGCTTGGTTGTCTTTGGATGCGCAGTAGGTGACTGAAATCTCGTTGGAGATTATGCGTTCGTGTGTGAAGTGGTACCGCACGTCGATGTGCTTGGAGCATTTGTGGAATTGATTGTTTTGCAAGAATGCGATAGCAGCCTGGTTGTCGCAGAGAAGAGGCGTTGGGCTGTTCGAGAGCAGTTCGAGGTCAGGAAAGAGGGCGCGAAGCCACACGGCTTCCTTGGTAGCATGTGCGAGAGCCATGTACTCTGATTCCATGCTCAAGAGCGCGATGAAGCGCTGCTTGAGCGAGCTCCAATTGATAGCTCCTCCTGCGAGCATGTAAACATAGCCGGAAATTGAGCGGCGGTCGACAAGGGAAGTCGCCCAGTCAGCGTCGGTGTAGCCGGTGGGAACGTTGCCGTCGTCCGATCGATAGGTGAGACCAAGTGCGCGCGTGCCGTTCAGGTACCGGAAAACGCGTTTGACTGCCGTGATGTGCGCAGCAGACGGACGAGCGGTGAACTGGCTAAGGTGCTGGACGGCGAATGCGATGTCGGGTCTTGTGCTGACAGCCGTGTACATGAGCGAGCTGATGGCGGCTGCGTACGGAAAAGTTGTATCGGGTGCGTTGTTCTCGGGTGTGGGCGTGAGGTGGACATCCGGGTCCATGGGCATGCGGACAGGCTTGCTGTCGAGCATGCTGAAACGTTCGATGATGGTTGTGAGGT
>NW_006767835.1:3539-5907 GCF_000300595.1 Phanerochaete carnosa HHB-10118-sp
TTGACAGTTGTGAGAACAGTGAGGCTCGACGTTATGAGAGACATGTCGTTGATGTGCGTGATGATGAAGATGGAAGCACCATTGAGTGTGCGGGCATACACGCAGGCGTCGGCAGAAAGTTGGCAGAAGTCGAGAGCTGCGAGCTCGTAGTTGAGTTTGATGTTCCAGGCACGGCCAGCTTGCCGTAGCCGATAGATAGCCTTGCGCAGTCGCCAGACGCGTCCGGTGCCATCGTTGTACTCAGGTGGTTGGACCGTGTAGATTTCTTCTTTGAGTTCAGCGTGAAGATATGCTCCAGTGACATCAAGTTGGTGTATGAAGAGTCGATAGAGTGCTGAGATGGCCACGAGACTGCAGAGGGATTCTTGTTGACAGACCGGTGCGTAGATCTCAAAGAAATCTTGCCCAGGCTTCTGCGTGAAGCCTTGGCCAACGAGTCGTGCCTTGTACTTGCTGATATTGCCACCAGCCTTCCGTTTGATTACAAATACCCACCGGCAGCCAATGGGCTTGTGGCCCGGGGGCAGGTCGACCAGCTCGTAGGTCGATAGTCGATCCAGCTGTGCAATTTTGGCGTCCATGGCTGTCTTCCAGTGTGACCATTCGGGTCGCGACTTGACTTTGGGTACGCTCTGTGGCTCGTCCGTGTAGGTGTGGAAACATGCTTCGCCAGCCACGAAGTGCGCCTTTGTGCTGTCGCCATCTGCTTTGGGCTTCCGAACCTGGTAGCCTGCGGCCTTGCGATAGTTGATTGATGCGGGAGTTGCTGAGTGTGCGGAGCGACAAATAGGGGGCGATGGGTTGCCAGTGTCAACTTTGATATCATCGGGGGTCAAATCCGGTGCAGGTTTAGCAGAGGTGGGCGATGGAGCGGTGTCCTCAGCCGGAGGACTCAACTTGTCTTGCGCGAGCGGCACATTCTCCTCTTCAAGTCGAGGACTCGGCACCTCGGGTATCAGTGGCATCCTCGTCTTAGGGAAAACGACATTCCGAGACATTAGAATCTGGCACGAACATGAGTTATAGTACCGATATGCCCAGCTTCCATCGCTGAAACTGGTGAACAGGAATTTTTCTGACTTTGCCTCAAGCTTGTTCTGCTGGGTCTCCCGCCTGAGCACCCAGACGTCAGAACCAAACTCATATAGGTCGGAAACATTGGGCACCTTGCCCCAGAAGGCCTCGTAAGGTGTCTTCCCACCCAGTGTGCGCGTGGGAGACCGGTTCTTCAGGAAGCACGCGTATGCGACAGCGTCTTCCCACAAGAACTTCGGCAGGTTCTTTGCGATGAGCATCGCACGAGCGTGTTCGACAAGAGTGCGATTTAGGCGTTCGGCGATCCCATTCTGGGCAGGTGAGTACGGTGCCGTTGCCTCGAGAATGATGCCTTGCTCATCAAGATAGGCCTTGAACTTGCCGTCGACAGATTCCTTCGCGTTGTCGCAGCGGACAGCCTTGAGCTTCTTCCCGGTTTGCTTCTCGATGCGGGCCTTGTACTTCTTGAAGTGGTCGAGCGCAGCGTCGCGTGACCTCATGAAGCTGATAGTGGAATCGCGGGACTTTGCGTCGGTGAACGACACATAGTACCGATTGTGGTAGATCAATTCGGTCCGCGCTGGACCCCAGGTGTCGAACACGGTGAGTTCGCCAATGTCTTTGTACTGTGTCTTCGACTCCTTCAGGAAGGGGCGCCTAGCCTGTTTCGCCTGAATACAGGGTTCGCATGCGAAATCAAAGTCTGAGGACTCGTCGACATCCATGCCAACCGAGTGCTTCTTGAGATCGCGAAGTTGCACCTTGTTGAGGTTGCCCAAGATGCAGTGCCATTTGTATCAAGTGCGTTCAGTCTTCGTAATATATGCGGTCGAAACGGTGGGGGTGACATCCAGCTGATACAGATTATTGAATTTATGTCTGCGTCCGATTGTGCGGTTGCCCTTCTTGATAAAGAAGTCGTCGCCCGAGCCGCCAAAGGTGAAACCGGCTTTGGTGAGTCGTCCCATAGATATGAGGTTGCTTGGGAGGTCAGGTGCATGGATCGCGTCCTGTAGCGTGACTGAGATGTTGCGTCCATCGACCTTGAAGATTACAGGGACAGTTCTGCGTCCGAGTGCTCTACACGAGCTGGCTCCCGAGATCTTGCCATCAGGCGTCTCGTGGTAGGAAGTGAATAGGAATTGGTCGTGTATGATGTGTGACTGAGTGGCCGAGTCTGCCTGCCATAGGCCCAAGTGTGCAACGAACGCCTGTTTGTCGAAGATGTTGAACTCATAGGAGTCGTCCGTATTGTGATCGAGGGTGTGATGCGCCTTTGACGGCTTGCTGCTGCTGGCGTTCTTCTTCGGTCCACGGCACTCTGATGCGAGAT
>NW_006767836.1:0-5902 GCF_000300595.1 Phanerochaete carnosa HHB-10118-sp
TCACCCGTTCGATCAGAACCGCGAGAGCCGGTGCTACATACTCTCACAAGGTGCATCATCGCACTGTTTTCAAAGACGCAGGAAAGGATCTCTTGGAGGTGGATACACTTGTCGACGTCTATTGCCGGGATCGAGGAGGTTCTACTCGGTGAGTCAACACGCATTTTGGGTTACTTTATTCTGGTCCTAATCTCGATCAGGGCTGGATATCTTGCACTCAGCGAACTGGGTCCACCGCGACATCAGTTACGGCAACATATTGGTCGTCAAAGGGAAAGCCAAGATCACTGATCTCGAATATGCGAAGGAAACGTCCGACCTCGGTGCGCATCATGGTGTCCGGACGGTGGGTTTTTATTCGGTAACTATCTGTGACCATCTGAGGAATCACCCAAATCTTCTTAGGGAACGCCATACTTCATGTCAGAAGAGGTCCGCGCATCTCGTTACAACTACATACCTGCCAAGCCGCGAAATACCCGATTTACGAAGACAAGTGTTGCGGACAGACTTCAGCGCACCATGCGGGATCATGAGACGATTCCCCCTCACGTGCAGACATCCCAGCAGGAGAGTGGACCACGCACTGTCCCCAAGTCAGCTCCCAACGAAGCCGCCGATCCTACTCTATCGCTTCTAGATACGACACGTCCGAACCGCATCATATTTCGCCACAATCCTTTACACGACTACGAATCGGTCCTATGGCTATTACTCTTCGTTCTTCTCGTCTCCGAGTACGAGAACAGCGAGCTCAACGAAAGAGGAGAACGCAAGTACGATGCTCAGACTTTCCAGGGCTTCATGGATGCACAGCGTGCCTTGGCCTGGAACCTCTTCTGCGAACCCGATCATCGAATGGCGGTAATGACGACCACAAAGTACTTGGCGGGGCAGACTGACAGCCTTCATCCCACTGTTGCCAAGATCATCTGCGAGCTGGACTTTATGTGCTCCGACTTGGTGGGCGCCTTCAAGGACGCGGAGAAGGACCTCAAGCCAGGGGTGGCCGAACCAATCACGATGGACTGGTCAGCTGTGAACGAACAGCTCAGCCAGAGCATTACCACCATTATTTCTATCCTTGAGCAGACGCCACTTCATCTTCTCAAGGACATCACGAAGAGGACGCGTAGACTGATCAAGCCGAAGGGCGCCGGGAATGAGGAGATGGGGAGAGGAGTCGGAGACACTGCTGACGTCGACGGCGATTCAGGCACAGACGAAGACCAGGACGGCCGACGATCCAAGGTCCGGAGGGTCGGAGGAAGCAAGGATGTGTCATCTTCCTCGAGGGCTCAGCCTCCAATCCCTTCACTTACGACGCTCATTGCGGCTGACCACGGCTCCGATTCTGAGCAGTGACGATGTGTTTGACTGATGATTATCATTTGTGTACCGTACCCTCTTCAGCATTTACACAGATACACTTTCTCGCTCTTCACGATTTCAATTTAATATGATACTTCCGTACAGTCAAGCTAGTCAAGGGCGGGTGTGGTCGCGCAGTCAAGGTTGAACGTTGATATTCGAGGCGTTCTTTCCGCTATAGTCGCAGGTGGCGTGTGCGGCGCCGTGGGCCTCGCCGCGCTCCTGCCTTGGCGCGTTCCTGGTGTGGAAGAAACGCTCAGCACGCACGAGTAAGCCCGTTGATAGCCTAGCTCCCGCCAGGGGCACCCGCGCTGACAGCTTGCCATCTACAGGTTGCCATCGGTTCGACCCTAGCCCGGTGTACATCACCGAGCTCTCACCGCGCACGGCGGCGACGCCCGACTCTGCAGACAAGTACGGCGCCTACACGCGCTTCGACGACGGCGTCGAGACCAAGTCCATCGAGACCAAGGCCGGTGTGCTCACCGTCCCCCAGCTACAGTACAGTCCGAACAAGGGCGGACTGCGCGCGCGTTCCCGGTCGCCCATGCCCGACCGCAAGCCTGCGCCATGAGCCTGCCGCGTTGCCGAATCATTTTTGGCCGGCAGATGCGACATTCTCAAGCGCGTCTTACCTCCGCAGTCTAGGGATGAACTTAACAAGCCTTTGGCTTGTTGTCTGGCATATGATCATGATCACCCTCACTTTGGCTCTTCGCACCACCTCTTGTTGTTGTTTACTTGCCCTTTCATCTGTTGTTTAATGTACCACTAGCATTTTTCCTTTCGTGCTCAATGTTGTTAACTCGTTATCTATTGTGTACCACATCCGGCTGTACGGGCGGTGTATCCATTTTTTTTGTGCGCCTCGGTGTTCTCTCGTGACGATGTCTCATGCTAAATATAACGACTTGTCTTGTATCGCGTGCGTTCCCTCGTTACGTGCAGATCCATGCGCGTTGGAGCTCGTTGGAGCCTCGACGCAAGGAGATCGTCTCCGGACTTAACGGGATAATCGGGGATTGTGGCATTGCCATATGCTGCGCCGTCATCGCGTTCTTTCTCGTGAACATCGTTGGTTTTAGCTTCCTCCAACGACCGCGACCTGTCGTCGTGCTGGTCGACGTTCGGCGCCGGACCCATGGTAGTCGCATGCCTCTGCGAGCGACAGGTCAGCCCCACCTTGTGGTGCCAATCGTTTTGAGTTGACTCACTCTGAAATAAGTACAGTGCCTGCACTCTGATACAAACATCAGAGCCACCCCTGCGATTTCAAGATAACGAGACACTCGCAGCGCCAGGAGGAGGACGCCGCCGGTGATGGACTTGGTGGGACGGTCCCGAAGTTAGCACGCGAATGTCGATCTGGCAGAGAGAGGAAATGGCAGCGCACCAACGGATAGTTCGTGTTCGTGCCTGTGGTAGGGAGCGCGTTCGGGGTCGAGAATGTGACGCAGACGTGCCCAGGGCGCAGCCGCGGGCGTTGACGCACCACCCGAGCCAGCCGTCGCCCATGTAGAACGAGCCGGGCCCGGCTGTTGCAAGCGTCGTGAACCAGATCGCACGGAGCGGCTCGTGCGTTTGCGTGCTCACGCGCCCGAAGAAGAAGCCGTCGTCTGGTAGGTCGTGGTCTCTGCTGAGGGCATAGATCGTGAGCGAGCTCGCCTGTATCTCGTCTGGCACCAGAAGAACCCCACGAGGCGAACGAGGGCCCACAGCGAAGAGCGCGCCGGGCTTGCTGATGCGCAGCACGAGGGTCTGCAAGGAATATGAGGAGAGTGCCGGGATGGTGTAGGAGCCAGTCTACCTGCAGGATTGCGGAGCCAGGCGGGCCCAGCAAGTTCTCACTGTCGAAGGTATCATGTCAGCGTAGGCAGTGTAAGAACACGTTGGGAAGAACCTTACAACGATCCAAAGCGGAGCACGAGAACAGTGTCAAGAAGCCAGCTGATAATGCCGTTTCCTATCGCGATGAGCATAGCGGCGGGCACTTCAAGCGCCTGGTGTTAACACTATAAATTCGGACAAACCAAACAGCAGCTACCTACCAAGGTAAGCGGCACGTCTGATTTCATTTGTCATAAATAAAAGTAAAGTGAATCAAAATTTGCTGGGATTGATATCTCACACTGAGATATGTGCAGTAGTATCGTATCCCTTGGTGACAATGAGCGGCGACAGGGAATCTACAATCTGACATTACTTACGGTCACCGTTTACTGTACACCCAACAAGCCGGATAAGAAGGCAATGCCGCTATCCTAGCCTGCAGTACTGTTGATTACGCCCTCAGGGCCAAATAAGAACGACGCGCTGTGCATCTCGTGGCGAGATGTCCTCGCAAACAGAACAATAATGTTAACTAAATGTGTAATGTAAGAGATTGCGGACCGGAACCAGTAGAAAAGACGCACTCAGTGTTGCTCCAAGGTCAATAAATACCTATGTAAAGGTAAGACGAGTGAGGTGCCGAGTGGCTAGGCTGTTCTGAGAATCGAAGAAGTCCGCGACGTTCGTGTGCACCGGTACCGTGCATGAGACGTACTAGCAGACCTTTAGCGATGAGAAGCCCAGCGAAAAGACTAACAGATTTGCCAGCTGTAATCTTGTAGTCGCCATCCTGACAGCACACCAGCCCCTTCAAACTGCTGGATCATGCGAGAACGCAAGAATGAATCCTACCTTCGCAATAATGACAGCGGCCCGTATCATGTCCGAACTCACCAGAGGACAACTCAACCAGCTCGCCATGGTTCTCGACCGATCGAAAGGACATACGTCGCACACTACTATCGACAATTACCAAGTAAAAGGGATTGGCAGGAAAATTGGTTCTTGCACCTGTGAGCAGGCGCGAGCGAGCTAGCAGCCTCAGCCTCAGGCGTATCATTCTATAGATTGAACTACTGTCAGATGAGGAGCGACGATGATATCCGTCTTTCTGTGGCGTATGTTTCATGGACTTTAGGCGCAGCTGATGCTGTTCCGAAGGAGATGCGTCTCGTCGCCCTAGCGTGTTCTCTACGGAGATGCCAGGCCTTCAAGGTTACTGAGGATATTGATCAGCCTGTGACGTCGCGGATCCGTGCGGCGAACGCAGCTGAAAGAATGAGCTTCTTTGGAGACGCGGAAGGTAAAAAGATAACTTCAGGTTCACAGCCTTTAGGGTCTACAAGTGAATCTTCTTCACAGTCTAGGAGGATATCCATCCCAAGGATGCAGGTGACAAAGTTGTAGCATTCGATGAGGTCTCGCCTCGTCTTGGCACCATGGTCGGGGCCGCCAGAGTTTGAACATGACCGTGAGAAAGCATGCAAGCCAGGTCGCTGCGCGCGTCCCCTCGCCACAGTCAGGTTACTACCTGCCATAAGCGTTTCACTCTTGTTTTCATTGTCCCCACTCGCAAACAATGAAACGGTCCTTTTGGGAAACAGTCTCAGAACTACCCTATAAAATTGGACGCGCCTACGACGGTGACAGTCCTCACCCAGACCCAGTATGGCTCAGTCTCTCAACCCCAACCTCACTACTCACGCGTCTAAACCCACTCCTTTGGCTCAAAAGCGAGCACAGAGCGTTCCTAGCACTGCTCATGTTGAAGAATGCCGCGACGCCGTCTGTCTAGATCTCAATGAGTCCGTCACCGTGGTGGCGGCAGACGACTTCCGCAGACAACTCCTTCCGGAACTTCGACCAGAGATTGATGTCGATGCGGTCCTGCAGCAGTTGAATGATGATGGGACGATTCAATCAGGCCGGTGGGCTCTGTTCCCATCCGATCCCGAGGACACGATGACGCCACCACCCAATCCCAAATCCGTGCACGAAGACGAGGTATTCAAGAAGTTCGCAGAGCTGGCCAGAGCCGTCGAAAATGCGTGCCTTCACGTCTCGAAAATCCCCGTGACGGAAAGACTTTGCGAGTTCAAGTGTAATCCCTCGCGGGTGCCAATGTGTCTATCCCGTCATAACACCTCGCGGCCCGACAGCTATGCTATTCTGTCTTCTGCGAAGGCGGTGAACGATCCAACTGAGAAGGCACAGTGGGCCGAGGTTGCTGTTCCAGGAGAGTTCAAGAAGAGTGATAGTCCCGACGCTAGATGGGATGTGAGTATTACTCTGTTTCTTTCCTCCTCCTCTTCGCATCGCGCCCGTTTGCTCACTCGACCTTTCAGAATCGGAGGAAGATACTATGGTCGCTATACCACATCCTGCGGGACGATGTAAGAAGGAGATTCGTGTTCGGATATACAATTGAGAATCGGAAGATGCGTTGGTGGTACTGCAGTCGCACTGAGGTCTTCGTGTCGACTCCACTCGATTTCATCCAGGTGAGCGAGAAGCCAGTGTTGTGCGCATGTGACTTGAAATTGACTATTCAAATGCAGGATCACAGATCCGTAGTGGAATTCCTGCTCTGCGTCGCGTTCGCGGAAGAGCACCAGCTCGGTTGGGATCCGACAATCAAGAGGCTTCCACCGACGCCTATCCACCCGTTGCCACGATACGAGATCACCGTCCGGGATACCTT
>NW_006767837.1:0-5901 GCF_000300595.1 Phanerochaete carnosa HHB-10118-sp
GTCGATAGACGACCTTTGGTGAGTCCAAATAGTATCTATAGGACGATGCCCGCATTAACATGTGCACTACGCAAATAAGCACGTTTCTCAAAGCCCGGGACTCTCGTGCACGAGCATCCTCGATTGTCTCAGAAGCTTTGTTTGTTTGGAGTGTTCCAATATTTTCCGACGGGTCCGCATCATTGAGCGCGGCGGTGAGGTAAGTACACGTATGTTTCATGTGTTCATTGCTACCGACCAACGACCATTCACTTTCGTCAGCATGTGTACCACGCTCCGTGGGAACCCGGCCCTCCGGCATCACGCTACGTCGGCCAATGCCGCAACGTCTCAGCTTGCCGTCGCCGTCCCGGATCACGTTCCTGGCTCCCGCGCCTTTAGGTTTATGGGAACTGCCGGATGCCAAACGTTCTTTGACGGGTGGACACTATCCGTGTAAGTATTGCGCCCAAGAAACCGGTGTTGACGAGAAGATGGGATGCCTCACGGCCGCGCGGGTCGCCGTGTTACATGGCGCTGTCGGATGCTGTGGACGGCATATTCGCATTTCGGCACCCACCTGCGCTCGCAGCCCTCCGTCGGCAGCTGTATGGCGCGGCAGCAAACGTAAGTTGTCCGTAACGCCTCTGCCACTCTTCTCTGCGCCAGACGGCCAATGATTCCCCCTATCTCATTCGTAGCCGCAGCGACGCTCCTTGTAACAGAAGCGCAAGTCGGTAGTCAAGAAAACGACGGTCGAACTCTCGCAAGCCTTCGCTCCATCCCCTAGGCGCCACTTCCGCTCTACTCGGAAATTTGCTGTCATTGAGTGGGATTACGTCCTGCTGTCCAGCCCCTGCCCTTGACTCGTTTCGTGGGCTGTGCATATCACGGCCGGCATCGATACGACGACTACGGCACATATGTCGAGCTTTACGCATGCTTATGTCCGGGATTCGGTGCGAATGCGGATCTGCGCTATCCATTCAAGGACATGATGCCGTCTGAAAGCTATTCGGTGCGTGATCACAGTGGTTCTCGCAGATGTGGGCATGCAGCACTCATCATCTGCTCTTTCGGCTTCTCAGGGCGGAGAGGCATGCCCTGGCTGGTGTGGTACCCTGCCACGTCCGTCTAAACGCATCGCAGAAGATGGGCTCGTCCCGCCTCGCTCGGTGTTGTCCGGGGTACAGTATTTGATTATGCATGCCCCGCCCCGTCTAGATGGCAAATTACTCGCCGTCCATGACCCAGTGTGACAGAGATCTGCTCAAGGATCATCCGTCATGAGATGAGAAGCTCGCATCGTACCTTCTCGTGTTATACCCTGCTTCTGTGGAGTAGGTACGTGCCAGTCCTACGTAAAGTTCTCGTGAAGGCTAATCTATGAGTGCAGCATACTTCCTCCGCTATCATCAAGAATCTCCTGGTGCACAAATGTTGATGCGGTCTTGTACGCCGAAGCCGTGACAAGTCCGTGCTAGAGCTCTTGACCACTCAGGACTCACGATGCGCGCCGCGGGCTGCGTCACACCTGATAACGGCGTAATCTCGCACATTACCGCCGGCTCCTGCTATCAATGCGCGCAATACTGCTACTTGCTGCCCTAAGGCTCTCATCCTCGTCTCTCCCTCCCTTGTCGAACGACACGGAGCTTACTGAACTCGCGCATTCTCCCAAGTTTTCTCCGACACCGGCACGGATTCCCGAGGCACGATTCACCGTCAATCCCATGCAGATCCTTCGCATAAAGCAATATTAACTGGAAAATGGGGCCAGCGACGCTGCTTCTCGAAGTCTGCATCTCAAATGGTGTTGCAAGATTGCCTTTCGGCTGTGGGTGGCGCGAAAGTTTATTTTCGGCCGCACTATCTCTGCTGCAGTGCCAGCGGCGACCGTTCACACCTGATTCCTTCCTGCCTTCTGGACGAGTGGGGCAGGGACAACTACATTTTGCCGCTCGATGCCGTTAGCTACACATGTGCGACCTGCAGGGGTGAGCGCGCCGTCCCTGGTGCGTCTCGGCACAGAGGGCAGCCGCTCACTAAATGCGCGCATACGCGTAATTGTACCTAGTGCGTATGCCGAAGCTCGAATTAGGTCGACATTACTCAGCTAGGACGTGCCGGGACGTTACGCGCATCACGAACCTTGACATGATTACTTGTCGTCGAGAGTCGTTCTACCACCGGGTAAAACATAAGGTGACACACGAAGCTGACCAGTGGTAGCGATGATAAATGGTCCGCACGCGTTCCGCCTCTTCTTGATAGTATACAGTACCCTCGGTCTCGTCATTCAAATACGGCGTGACCAACGTTATTGCGCGATCGGTTGCTGTAGCATCTCGTTGGCTATCTCATCGCCATCCAGAATCAAATGAAAGACTTCCTCCTCTGCACCCTTATAAAGACATTGTGACTCATTAAGGTGGCCATGGGTGCTGCGGTCAAGACCGGGGAAACGCATTTTCGAGAAGTTACCATACCTGTACTCTAGATTGAAGAGCATTTCGTAAGTGTGAGGCACCGCGGAAAGAACAGTCGTTCGGAATGGACGAACGTTCGAAATATGCCTTGCTCTTCTGCAGTCAAATTCAGTGTGATGAACGCACTGAGGATGTGGGGGAACAGCCACAGGCTTTTCCCCTCGTAAGTTACTACGATATCAGGGTTTTGGCTACACGTAAGTCTCAAACGATTCATATCTGAGAAAACGCGTGGATGATAAGCCCAGACTCGTGCCAGTCACTCGACGGGTAGATGAGTCGAAGCTCCGCTGATGGAACTGCCGCCAGTCCAGCAGACTGGGAGCCTCGCCGCCGTCGCGGAATCACTGCTTGCATTCACATATAGGCAGCGATCCGAGTTACACCGTGCAGAGTTCCTCCACCAGTTTGCTTGTGCAGAGCACGGCTCGATCAGTGTTGAGTTGTGTCCACTTTGATGTAAAGAGCTTGCATGGCACGTTGCAAGCACCGTGTTGATTCCTCAGATAGTATGTCTTCTCTACTCGGCAGAATATGCATGATCACATTGAGATCTCGCCATGCTGCGACCTTCTGGTCTTAGCTCAAGGTGGCTTTCGCCCAGTCTTCCAGATATTTCAGCCCCATTACCTGCACTGAAGCCATGTAACAAACGAATTTTGGATTGGCTTTGCAGACACGAAGCTCCGGTGGGGCCTGTCCTAACTGCATCGGGCAGCTGGCGTTACCCTGCTACAGTAAACCCGGGAGATTCGCGCCTCAAATTGAATATGTTCCGGTATTCTCTCGGGGCTGCTCGTGCTTAGGCCTGTGGCTGAACTCATCGATGGCACCTCTTGTGTTGGATCAACCATGTAATTTTGCTCTCCTTGCTTCATGGTAGAGCCTCCTCGCATTCGTTTTATAGCCGGTGAGTCCACAAACGTCACGAGTTCTCACCACCAAAGATACACAGGTTTATTACATTTGCAGTCTTCCGCGGTAACTGCCATGCGGACAGGCAAACTCAACAAAAGCGCTGGCGCCCGAACATGAATTTTCCGGCCCAGACACGGTGTCCGCAAACACGCCCGCTGGGTAGATCAGCAAGGACAGTAATTACCAGCTATTACGCATGGATTGCTCACAAAATGTGTAAGGTCTCTGTTATCCATTCTTTTGTAGTGTTTTACACAGCGTCCGTGGTGCATAAAATCTGATATTCTATTATCTACCTAGTCTACTGCTGTACTTAGGTTCCTAGTCCAACAGAGACGAGAGGCTGTCAGTGATTGTTATGGCAATGTAGACCTGCATTGCAGTGTCGTGAAAGTCACAAACGGTGCCCCGCTCATGCGAGAACATGAGCAGGTACGGCAGAAGTGGACCGAGAGCGCTCTTCAGCGAATACAGTAGAGTAGAGGGGCCGCTAGGTGCCCTAGCGCACGCGTGAGCTGTGTGCCTGCCACAGCATGTGCTGGTATACTGCTCGCCAAGATGCAGCTGCCAGGATGTTCGGCGGCGAAACGTACTGGCGCACGCGTCGGCCGCGTGCCTGCCAACATACCAGTATGTACCGGCCGACAAGATGCAACTGGCAGGGCGTCCGGCGGCGAAACGTCCTGGCGCACGCGTCGGTCGCGTGCCTACCAAACTGCTGACAGCGAAGGCGTAGTGAGCGGAAACGTCGATCGTCGCGGCTGCGAACAGGTCGCATTTTGCGAAGAGTCTCTGCACTGGCTGAGGCATCGGCTGCGCATGCGAGCGATGCTGCGACAGGTGTTTACGACACCGCTTCCATGGACATGGACATCGATCCGGCGGGTGTCGCGATCTTGGCCGTGAGGTTCTCGACGCCAGGCGGTGTCGGTGGCGATACGGATGACGCCGGCGATGTCGACGTCGAGTGTGATGCTTCAAGGGTCGGCGGAGTTCCTGGGGATGGAGGTGAGCGGCCACTGTTTGGGGCGCCGGTGGCACGGAGGAGTCCATTGGCCCGGGGGGACGCGGCGTCGGCTTCGGTGGCGACGCCGAAAGCACACGACCGCTGATAAATGACGGTGACATGCGGGTCATGTTCATGTATGGGGTGGTCAACGGCATGGGGGAAGGAGCTGGCGAGGGAGCAGCGTATGTGGGATACGCACCTGGTCCCTTGAACTCCCTCTTCACCTTGGAGGAAAGTATGAACTCGGAGATAGACAGCCGGTGGCCGGACGAGCCTCGCGCGGCAGGAAATCTTGCTTTTGGTCGTTGTAATAGATAGAGGGCTGCGTAGGTGACGGATTTGTGTAAACGTGCTCTGTGCAGCGTGTAGGTGGTGAATAAATTGAGATGGGGCGCCGGCTGCAATAAAGACGATGACGGAGCACCCCTAACTCCTAGACGAGTCTTTTCGCGTACCTCCCTTTCCTCACCCGCCTCGCCAACCCTTAACGAGGCGTATCTGCACTCACCATCGCCTCAGATGCCACCGCCTGTCGCCCCATACATTCTCTCGGAGTGGGAGAGGACCACCTATTACAACGGTATCTCTTCCGACCATCCCGAGCTCCTCTACCGCTCGGATCTCCTCGAAAATCCCTTCCCTGTCCCCAAGGGCAGACACCCTCATCTCCCTACCAAGACCGCCCATGGAGTCTTCGACACGCCGCTCAACGCTGTCTGGGACACTGTCGCTCCCCAGATCTGCGAGTTCTTGAAAGCTCGGAAGATTCGCTACTCAGCCATCAATACAGCTCGTTTCGTCACCCACGACGAGGATGGAAAGAACACTCTCGGTCCCGTCGTGATTTGGATTGACTGATCCCACTACCACCACCGCCGAGGACGCACACGACGCTTCCCCAGACATTCTCGCTCTTCTCAAGGCCAATGGTGTCGAGGGTGCGGTGGTTGAATGGTACGAGGGAGTCGTAGAGAAGCTGTAAGGTAGAGGTCACGACTCACCAGGAACGGGCGCCCCTTATGTAAGCAGACGCCGGCCAACGACGACGGCCGTAATGACGACGACGGCATGAAGGTTTCTGGGATTTGGCCCAGTGGGAAGTGTTGCCAGGACCTGTAGCTACAATTCCTATTGAGCAGAGGTTAGAAATTCCATCACAAAGTGAAGTTATAACACTATTTATCAAAAATGGCCCAAACGCATGTTCTCGTCGGGCTGCGCTATCTGGCCAAGCGGGTTTCTGGCAGGGCGCAATTTGGAGGGGCGCTTAAAGGACGCTTATCCAAGAAAGGAAGGCGGGAGGTGAGGCGCCGGGATGTGCCCTGCCAATATGCTAGATTGGCTTGTATGCTTGCTATATACACTTATTCCTATTGATTTGCCACGTTAAAACTACACGGAGTACAGCTTTGCATGTCATGAGAATTTAAGCAAGGCCAGGAAATAGCAAAAAAGAGGCTGCTTTGGTCATTTCTGTTATTTTCTACCCAAAAATTACTACCCAAA
>NW_006767838.1:0-5854 GCF_000300595.1 Phanerochaete carnosa HHB-10118-sp
CGGGCTTGCTCACAATACAACGAGTGTTCCGGTGCTATCAAAAGGGAATGTATTTGGGTGTAGTAGATTAATACTGCATGTACTCACTAAATTATAACCTTCAGAAGATCTACACCTGCGGAACAAGTCGAGTTGCAGCGAAGTCTACGGGCGTGCGCCTACGGCAGGCACCAGATGGTGACGCACAATCGTGCTCGGCGAGAGCCGTTATATCTAGAATATCTACATTTTGTCTTCTATGTGCATATTAGATCGCTCTCTCCTTATTCTGAACTCAGGGAACAGTGACGGGGCCAGCACACCCAAGCCTGGGCTTCCGGGCCGGGCTTGGGCTTGACTACGCTCCGAGCCCGGCCTTGAGCCCGCTGCCAGGCTTGACTCAGGCCAGGCTTTTTGGGCCGGGCTTGGCGGGCTTGCAGGCTTTGAGGCCCGGCCCGCACATCACTATTTTCGGCAGTAGCAGTTGCTGCGACCGCCAATATGAGCAGACACTTCACTCTGCATTGGGTTATCGGATGGCTGGGCATTGATATGGAGCCGAAAGCGAACGTTCTCTCCGGTGACACCATCTTGAACAACGACGGGGTTGGTGTGCGTGGATTCGACAACCTTCTTGAATGCCATAAACTGTTCAGCAACTGATGCATGCTGAGACGTGGATACGAAATGTGTATGAAACTCTTGCTGTAGTAGCTCTCGTGGCAAATTTTGGTGAGTGATGTAGGCGTTCCAATGCTTGTTTCATGACTTCGACCGGTTACCAGAGACATCATCTCCAAAGTAATCAATGAAGCTGGTATATAGCGGGTCTCCCTGTGCAACCTCTCGCAAGTGGTTAGGCATATTCTGAGGGTATCCCCAATCAACAGCACGCTCTGATAATTGTAAGCTTGGTTCGGGGATTACCAGAGGAAAACTGCGTACCGTCCCAGTTACGTGGTAGTATGCCAGCCTCTGTCAAGTCGTGATAGTTACGGCAAAGAGTGTTTGCCTTGATATCAATGGATTCAGCATCATTGACTGTAGCAGTCCTCTTGAGAGATTTTATTAAGCTTCCAGCACGATTTAAAAGGCAAAAGGAACTCACGCTTTGGTCAATTGTTACAGTAAACGCATCTGCATGGACTTCGCCACGGGCTCTGATCCAGCGAATGGGGATTACCAAGCCCCCACCCTCTAGCTCAGCCAATTCATCAACATAGAAATGCTTGCCACCACCGGCGTCATACATAGGGCTGAGCATCCGCGTGTCCATTTCAAAGCGCCACTTATTAGCATGTCAAACCTCACGGATTCCATCCTTCGGAACTTCAGGATACACGTGGATGTGCGGCTGTGTTTGAGGATTTGACCAGTCCTGTTACAGATATAACAAACCATGTTAGCTGAACATTATCAAATGGTATGCCTGGAATTGACACTACACACCTTGGCAATGATACTTCAGACATCGTTCATATAGAAAATATTTCCGAGTTCGGATTGGCAGCGGATAGAAGGAACGCCACATGTCTGACGCAATTTTTCCTGAGTCTGGCAAAGCTGATAGAGTGAGGGAACGTCCCGAGCACCTGTCTCCTTAAGAGTCCAGAGAAACACCTGCATAAGCGCATCAGAAATGGGACATCGGGGCAGGTTATCAATGGTATCAAGGAGAAACATCTGTATTACAAGAAACGTGAGCTAAATTTGCAGTATTAAAGCAGCATAAAACTCGCCGTCTTTGACTCATAGGGTGCCCATTGACTTGAAGGTGCAGAGAAGTCAGAATCGCCTGGTACAGGACCAGGTAACTCATAAGTGACTGCGTCTTGAACAGCGGGAGGGTTCAGATCTACCAAATAAAAGTAATATTATCAGAATTGTCACACGAAGAGGAAATTCAGGCTTTATGCATACCTGTACTAGCGAGAAGGTCTGCCAGAAGCTCATCTGGGTTTTCTGAACCAAGGCGAAGTTCGAAAAATGGATCTGACCCAGGATTCTCATTTCCGAAGCCTAAGTCCTGAGCTGTGGAGTGAGCATTCCAAAGGCCAAATGTCTCTGCATCCTGCTTCAGTCGACGTTGAGCCCCCGCAGCCATTGAAGGGGGATCCTCGCCGGCATCAAAGGTGAATGCTTGCGGATCCCGCGAGAAGTCGGTCCAGAATTTCTCTGCTGTGCCAGATGGATTTCTCGCTGCAGTCGACTGTTTATGTTGAACAAATTCGATCGATTGCAGTGTTGCAGAGGCGGCTGCTCTCTCCTGCTCTCTTCTGTTCAGCGTCTCATTGATCGTCGCAAGCTGAGTCTCTCGGCGCTCGCGTTCCTCCACCGCTTGCGTGTGAAATCGTCCTTTAATGTGAGCTGCCATGCTCTTTTTGCGGATTGTTGGCCCTCCTTCTTCAGGTGAGCAGAGGGTACAGCGTACTTCAGAGCCATCTTCAGACGGAACGAAGTCTGGCTGCATTGTGAGCACTATCATTTTTTTGGCGAGTTATTGCAGCATAAACTGACATTTCTTGCTCATCTTCTGACGTGACGTGTTCCCCAGAAGCAAGGCAAAATTTAAAAGTGGATGTAAACAGCTTTGCTTGTGCTGTGCGTGATGCCACTCATGCCAGGGCACTGTGTGTGACGGGTTGTGCTGGATATAAGTGGCCTGCCATCAGGCCACCAACCGATCTTAGCACAAAACAACATGTTGTTGTGCTAATGTTTCAGCACTTCTCTTCTAACATCCATCATCATGCCCTCTGCGGCTGCCTTTCGCAATGAACTCGAGCAGTTTGCCAATGCTGAGAGCTCGCCACCAGGCAGCTCCCAGCCTTTGGCTACTGTCCTCGGGAAGCGAGCTCGTCCTGACAATAACACGAGTGATTCAGATGAAGAGGACGACGCTATCGATCCAGATGTTCCAGAGGAGCCTGCTGGTGGCTCTTCTATTCGCCCCACAGCACAGTCAGTGGCCAATACCAGCACGGCCAACCGGAACTTCTTCGAGTATGCTAAGAAGCTTGGTAAGAAAATGAAGCTCTCCCCCAAGCAACAGGAGCAGCTGAACTCCTTCGCCTCTGTACGAGTTCTCACTATCATCTTGTGGCCAGCATACTCACAAACTATTGGTGTTAGGATCCTCCTACCACGCATGAAATGAAGACCTTTGCGCTACTACTTGCAGTTGAACAGAGGCAAAATGAGCTCATTACCACACAAGCTCCATGGGAACCCTCCGAAGAATTGATTGTAAGCACAGGACATGTTGTCTTCCTGTGCCGAGTATGCACTGATTCTTTGGCACTGGCAGGTCAACATCAGAAACTATAGCATGGGCGTTCTACTCTCCAGCCGTCTCGCAACATACAAAGGCATTGTGCCTAACAACTATGTCGCAGTACGTTCTGGCGTTGATATACTAATGTCCAGTACTAACGGCACATTTCTACCGCTACAGGGGATCATTAAACGCTATCGGTTTGACTTGCCGGCAAACATCGAGCAAAACTGTGGCCGCTGGGGCAAGGTGACCAAAGCTATACAGAACGAAATGACAGAGCAAAGGTCAAAAATTAAGAAGACGGTCAGTCTATATCTTGTCTACTTGACGGCAGGCTGCGGAATGCTCACTTCTGCCTCGTAGCTCTGTGCTGGTACTGACGGCAAGAACGAGGAGCATCTCAATATCTTCAAGCTTACTACCGAACTCTGTGAGGGCACGTCGTGCGAGCCGTCAGTTCAACTATGCGCGAGAGTGGCACTACTCGTACGTTGTGGTTAATGATTTTATGTATGATGTCTCCAACTGATGAACATGAACCGCCTTCACTAGCGCAAGACATTCTTGACAAATCCCGGTCGTGACTTCTGGGACGCAGTAAATACAAACCTTGCCGAGATTTGTGAAGTGTCCGGTACCAACCCAAAGAAGATGACGAAGATTTTTAGCAAGATTTTGGCCCATGACCAGGATACTCACGGCGTAGTTGAGCACGGTGACAAGAGTGCTATTGAGAAGGAGGTTCCGGAGTGGCAGCAGACTATCGATGAGTTTGTTGGCAGTCAATTGTAGCCATAGTGTCACAAATGTATTCTATTGCTGCGATAGCAAAGACTGAACGAAGTGGATAAGCCGTGTTATTAAATAATTGGCCGAAGCATCTATCTGCGTGCTCTCAATTGTTCCCCGAACCTGGTGGAGTGGCATCCGAACGGTGCAATGAAACTTGCACGTATATGAACGGCCCCCACCAGCGAAGCTGTGCTGCCGCCACCTGTATCTGTGTCTGGATTCCATGCGGATCTGGAGCCACTCCACAGCCAGAGGCAAAATATGATGGGATCCAGACGCTCATATGTCTTTTTCAGGCATTGTCGTCCAGGACTTTTCCAGCACCTCCCATCTGGTCACCACACGAGAAAATTCTTGTGGTGTAGTTGAGGGAGATAGGGCCCACCCAACCACCTGCCTTTTACGGAAGATCATGTGAAGCTTCGGCGGGATGGCTCAAGCACCCTGCCGCACTGCAGGCCTTGACACTCGTCACCTTCGACACATAAGCGCGCTCTCGCTCGAAACGCCTAAGTCCCGCGCCGCTGCTGCTGTCATTGTCGCTGTCGACAGTGGCCAACTTGAGATGTAGGATAAAAAATTGCACAAGGGTGACACCAGAAAATGTGTGAACAAATGATACCATAGTTTATTTCTAATAATCTGTCTATTAAGCCAGGTATACAAATCAGTAGATCTAGTAAATACTGTACGACTGCTTGTGCTTCTGTGCCTTTTCTGGGGAGGCATTGAGAATATCTACATGTTTTCTCTTTGTTAGATGGTGTGGAGGTGGAGGAGTGTGTGCTCTAGTGGGCAGAGATAGAGCAGCTTGCCCCATTACTGTGCCTGAGCCTACCTCGGCAGGAAGGTTGAAATCCGGAGCTTCGAAGAGGAGCCAGCTTAGCTCGACGCTAAGGGCATCGATGTGTGACTTGATAGATGTCATGATGGCA
This sequence comes from Phanerochaete carnosa HHB-10118-sp, assembly GCF_000300595.1. Lineage (NCBI taxonomy): Eukaryota > Fungi > Basidiomycota > Agaricomycetes > Polyporales > Phanerochaetaceae > Phanerochaete > Phanerochaete carnosa. The sequence goes on from NW_006767838.1 coordinate 4,984, forward strand.
ATATCCTTCGCATTTGATAGGCGAGCTGTGGAGAGAAGTTGTGCAAGAAGGCCGAGTTTCGGTTAGTGGTTGAGGGTCCGGTTCTAAGGACTGGTCGGGACCGGGACTTGGACTGAGACTGGACTGATCAGGACTGGGTATGGTCCAGTCCTACGTCAGTCCAGTCTTGGTCACAGTCCTTGGTCCTAGATGGCGCTGGGTGCTTTTAGAACTGGTCATGACCGGTCAGGACCAGTCACAGACCAATATAAAGTAACAAAAATGCAGCACCCAGAAAGCAGCTTGGCTACTGGTACATGTATATCTTAGTAATTTCTGAACTGCAACCATGCCCTTGTAGGCTTGTCCAAGTACACAGCCAGCTTAAGCACAGATTAATACATTTTTAAAAACTCTTTTTATGATTTATTCAAGTTTGGATGCGGTTACTGCACATAATCAGCTAAAGCCATGACCATGGGAAGATGGAGCCTGAGTGTAGAGATAACAAGGCTCTCAAGGATATGGAGGTTTTATACAAAAATGCTGAGAATGATGAAAGTGGTGCATGATACCCTTCTTCTCTACTTAGAATCCAGCCGTGTGAGCACCCGCATTGTTTTCTTTGCTGAATATAGTAATGTGCAGCCTTGGCTCAAAGCTTGAAAGCCCAGCCCAAAAAAGCCTGACCTGAGCCTGGCCTGGCAGTGGGCTCAAGGCCAGGCTTGAGTCAGTGGACAGTCTCTGCTAGTGTGAACTTATCCTAAGCTTGGCAACTTGGGCTGGGCTCAGGCTCAGGCTCAGGCTTGGGGTCAGGACTCAGCCCAACATTGCCATGGGCCCAATCCTGGGCTTTAAGCTCAAGCTGTGCCTGCATATCACTAGCTGAATA
>NW_006767839.1:0-5827 GCF_000300595.1 Phanerochaete carnosa HHB-10118-sp
GGGTTATCAAGGCAGACATGGATAGTGGAATGACGCTGGTTCTGCCAAGGCTGTGTCGCACTGCCATTTGCTGTCTCTTATCTGCATGATGGGAGTGGATATCGATGAACAGTGACAAACGGCCATGCAGATGTGACGGCCCAGAGTGACAGCAGGGAGAGTGATTTATGACATACTTAGGTTTTTACCTTGATCCAAAGCTCACCTTTAAAGAACATGTGCGATATTATGCCATCAAAGCATGCAGCACTGTTAACTCACTGTGCATGCTGTGTAACTCAGTTCGGGGTATGTCTCCACAGGATAAACAAAGGCTGTACATTGCAAATGTAGTGCCAGTCATGTGCTATGGTGCTCAACTGTGGTACCATCCAAAATGGAAAAGCAAAAAAGGTGTAGCTGATGAATTGCAGTGCACACAATCACGAGCCACCTGTTGGATCACAGGTGGCTTTAAATCAACACCTATTGGTGCTTTGGACATGATGGCAGGCTTACTGCCAATTAAACTACAGATTGACCACTTTATGCAAAAGTCATTCTTGCGTGTGCATACACTCCACAGAGGACATCCCCTGCAAGCATACTTAGGTGACATATGGATACCTAATGAGGACATCAATGTTAGCCCACAGATATACCTTTGTAATAAGTGAAGGGGATCCAAATGGAATGGAGCAGCAACGAGTGGACCAGTAGAACTGGTGCCTCACTGACCTCTTCACAAATGCACTGATTGCAATACACCTTTAACATGGGTGGACAATACTTTCATGTTTGTAAATGAACACTTCAATGCTGTTCATGATATAGTTGAACCAGGCCGACATTTAATTGATCTGCCACCAGAAATAAATGCAGTTGAGCTTCATTGGATACACATCCGTGATCGCAAGGACATTCCAAAGAAGGACCCTTGTGATAGCAGCTTTGTGGACTGGTTTGAAAATGAATATCATCCAACAGTCAATCATTAGGTCACAGACCCATTATCTTTGTCCTTAGCCACTGATGGCTCTGCACACAAAGACAACCCTTGTGATACACAGCTAATTCCAACAGTACGTGCTTTGTTGGAAGCACAAGAGGAACAGGGAATCCTCTATGAAGCTACTGGAGCTGGGTGGGCAGTCTGGAATTACCACCAGCCATCACCACCAATACGGCAAGGCAAACGCAGATGTGGCAAAGCTACTGTGTTTGATACTGAGCTAAATGCCCTATCATATGGCATTAAAAGGCTGGTAAAGGAATATGAAGTGTGGTCACAATCATATGATGGTTGACAGGCACTTAAACAAGATGATTATCACTTTACACTCAGTGTGTTTGTGGACAGTGTTGCTGCTGGACTCTCAATCTTCAAAGGAGATTGCAAAGGTGGCCAAATTCATTCTATCAGAGCTTCTATTGCTCTGAAAAAATTCCTCAGTGCACATAGTCAACACAAAGTGCGTATTGCATGGGTCCCCTCTCATATTCAGGGAAAGACCCAAATGGACAGCTGGTCTACTTGCTTTAATGAGACAGTGGACAAACTTGCTAGTGAGGCTGCCTGCAATAGGACTAGCCAACCCAAAAATAGATCATCATATGCTGCAGCACAAGCAGCTACTAAGGTAAAAGCTCATAAAAGCTGGCAGATAATGATGAACAGTATCAAATACTGTGGTCATTCCACTTTGCTAAAACAAACAGAACACAAGCTTATCATTCCTGATAGCAAACATTACTTTCTTCAGAAATTTGGGCATGACCACCGCTTATATGCGCGCATGACCAGATTCATGACTGGGCATTTTCCTCATGGAGAATTCCGTAATAAAATGAATCTTGAAGGCAGTCGAATGTGTTTATGCACAAATGCCTATGAGACAAGAGATCATATCTTGTATGAATGCCCATACTGGATAAGAAAAAGCAATATCAAACCACCTAAACGTGCACCTGATCAAACTCGACAAGAGCTGATTTCAGCAGGAAAACAGCTTGAGCTCCAAAACAAGGAGCAGGTAGTCAAAATTGATGACACACATGAATTCCTGTTGCTCAATCCACTTGTTGGAACCTTTGAGTGGCAGGACTTGATGGAACACATGCAAACAGATGTGTTTCCACTGTGGGATGCCAATACCTCAGATTGGAAGTACCACATTGTCAACATTGTGTTTGATATAATTGTGCTACAAAGGCCAATGCTCTACAATGAATACAAATGGGCTACTTGCAAAGACAAGTGCCCAACACCATTCTTACAATGGCTAAATAGCAGAACACAATGGCCTATCAAACACATATGGGCCAAGTACCGAGAACACCATCCTGAAGAACACCAACTGTTCTGGGATGTCACACCAGACTGGCTACAGTCAGTTCTTGTTGCAGCCCATGTCCCTCTCAAAATGGAAGTCACACAATATGGCAATGACAGTAAAGAATCTAAAACACTCATTCATGTGGATGATCTGTCATTTTCTGACTATGCGGGATCTCCCGCCCCCGTTTTCAGACATTATTGTCTGAATCCGACTGGGAGGAGGTAGCCCTGGCTCCGTATGCTGGACAAATAGTTGTAGCATGGCCATGCTCACTGTTAGACAGTGAGCAATGAGATGTTTTGGTCTTTGATTTTGTCTACTATTTATTGGAGCCTCAGACTCCTGTGCCACTATGGACACTGATATTTATTGCGCATGGACACTAGTAGACAGGTGTACATTACCCTCTGTAGGCAGCACTTTAAATTCAGGAGAAAAAAAAAAAGAGCCACAAAACTCGAGCGCTCTCAGGGCTTTCGTAACCGAGGATGGGCGTATCGGGCGTCGGTGTCGTGAAAAAGCTGCCCTCGAGCTGGTCAAGGTTGAGGGCGTGTTCAGTTCTCCCGTGGTGCCGATTGAGCTGAGCGAACCCCAACGCTTTGAGGTTCTCAGCCCCCGCCAAGGCCTCTGTCATGAATATTACATGTTCCGGATAGTTCTCCCAGGTTCTATAGTATTCTTTTACTTTCTATACACCTCTGTATATTCGTAGAATATTCCAGATATTCAGTCTGACATATATATAAGGGGCTCGTACTGCTCAATAACAAGCCAGACTCGAGCTGGTCTTTTCTCACTCACATTTCTCTTGTCTGTCTCCTCAGCGTTGTCGTAGCTCAGTCCAGTTGGATTGTTAGTTGCTGACATTAGCTCGAGTCTCCACCAATTGCCCTACGACGATCCTCGTCACTCTCACTCCAACCATCACACATCTCCACACAACAATCCACTCTATACACACATCCGACTCTCACCCTAACTCCTAACCCTACCGAATTCTATCGCATCAAGACCTGGACCCCTGGAACCCTTCTCCGTGCACTTGCACAAACTTTTACCATACCACATCCCCGAAGTCACCTCTGTAATCACTAGCCCTTAGGCGGCTAGACAGAGCTCTGTCCAATTAGAATTGTACCCTGCCCTACCATAGGCGGTGTTACACACTTTGCAGCAGGCAAGCGGATATTCCTGAGTACGACGTGGCAACCGGTTGCGGCCGGGTGTCGGAAAAGCGATAACAGTTAGATCGACGATTCCTTTCCGAACGTCGGAACGAAGAGAAGCAATTGCTCTTTGGGCTGTTATATTATCTCTAGAACTGTATTAAGATAGCGTTTCGGTGCTTCTTTGGAAAAAACCCTATCTTTGGCGAATTCTACCCCTAATCTGGTTGTTACAACACGATTAGTCCCAGGGTTTGCTGCAATCAGCTTCACAGACCCGATAGCTCATGACAACGCTCTCTTGTGACTGTCGAAAATATCAACATTGAGTACTAGGAGAGAGAACTATCTACAAACGCGGAGATCCTGTACGATACTGCATACAGCAACCTTGTCCACACTCCCCACACAATAGTACTCGTTGTCCACGGTGTGAAGAGGGATTACGCAGAGAACTAGTAGCCAAAGTAAACACCGGAGAACCTAGCGAGTCCCTCTCCAACCCCGAACCCATAGCATCTAGCTCAGAACCCAGAGAAAAACGCGACACACTTGATTCAGTCACCAAACACCTCTGTTCAATCGCTCTCGGAGAATCCGAAGTACCACCAGAAGGTCCACCAGATCCCGTGGAAGAAGCTTTGGAAGATTCGGAAGCCTCGAACCCATCTTCCCGACGTTCTCCCACACCACCTTCATCTCCATCCAATCCCGGCGCGATGGCTGAGAACCAAGACAGTGCCGCGCTCCTCAATGGAAGCGCGATGAAGCCAGACGCCTTCGACGGCACAAAATCCAAGTACATTGCTTGGAAAACCCAAATGAAACTCTATGTAGTTACGCAGAGGAAGCGGCTACCAGAGCAGTTCGACAGGGTCTTAATGATCTTGTCCTACATGAAAGGAGGCCATGCTGGCAAATACGTCGCCACATACATGAAAAAATACGACACCAATGAAGATACGGTGATCCAGACCACGAACAAACTGTGGACGGATTTGGATAAGCATTTCCTAATCGACGAGCAGGCTGAAGCCTACGACCGACTGCAAGCAATGCAGATGGGGACACTATCAGCACAGAAATTCTTCTTGAAGTTCGAGTTGTGCGCCTTCCAGGCGAACATTCACCATTTTGAAGCACACTTCCAGGAACTCAAGTCGCTTCTAGAAAAAGCACTCCAGGCCGACATCATTCGGCTTCTGTATAATTCTTCAGAGGAACTGCTGACCACATACGCGCTCTATAAGCTACGGGTCGCACGCATTGACCTAAATCAGCAGCAGTATCGTTGGCGAAACCCACAGTCCCAGCGACAAGGACAATTTCAACCTTGCCAGCAGCAGGCACAAAGTGCGCCACGAGCACAGGCTAACGTAGCCACACCAACCACAAGCGCCCCGGTTCAAACACGTCGCGATGGGACAGGAGTCACATTCGGTGGCAGAGGCCAGCCAATGGAGCTAGACCAAGCACGACACTTGGGCCTCTGCTTTCGATGCGGAGAAAAGAGACATCTTTCGCGCAATTGCCCTAATCGGCAACAAGCTCAACAAGTACAGGCCATGGAAACCCTGGTAGTTCCCACTACCAATGCATTTACACCACTCGCATCACTTAATGAAGCTCCTGCCGCGACGGCAGAACCATTTGACTGGAAAATGGCAATTCGTGAAGAAATTCGCGCGGCCATGAAGGGTTTTGCAAGCGGTCAGCCGGGTGCGTAGCCGAGTTGACCGAAGAGAATTTCATAAACTATCTGTGTTCCTGGTTTGGAGTTCCCATGTACATACAAAAGAAAGGGGCATCCGCAGAGTGGCGCGGAGAGGTTCAACCCTCTTGCTTAATTCCTCCGAATAAAAAATTACCTTCTACCCTGAATCAGACCGAACCTACGCAGTGGCAGCGCCACACCCCATGAACAGAGGCATGGATTCACCAATGGATAATCAGCAAAGACAAAGCAGCACTTAGATTGTTGACAGAATGGGTACACTCAAAAAAGAGTGTTGACGCCTCCGAAGCCTGTATGAACCAAATCAGGCAAATGAAAGAAGAAGAAGCAATTGACTTCTTGAATGAATTATGAAAGCAGCCTCAATTTATCCGAGGAAGGAAGGGGACACAGATGGATGTCCCAATGATCATCACTACCCTGGACACGCAACAGCGTTTGTCAGTCAAAGCGTTATTAGACATAGGATGTACTGGATCTTCTATTGATGCGCAGTTTGTCCGTGATAACAACATTGCTACAAAGAAACTGCCATCACCGATCCCTGTCTATAACGCAGACGGAACACATAATGCCGGAGGTGCTATCACCGACTTTGTCAAATTAAG
>NW_006767840.1:0-5774 GCF_000300595.1 Phanerochaete carnosa HHB-10118-sp
TCATTGTGGAAGCCATCGTCTGTTTTGCTGGTCCAACACTACCCGTCAGCAAACCAAGCCTACGCATGGTATAAACACGACAGCTTACAATTGCATGTTCGGATACACGGTCGCACGATTTCAGACCTGCGTCGATGGCACAGAGGCGAGCAATTCTTCAAACAAGTCTACGAAGCGTTAATGACCGTACTTCTGCTATGAACTACACGCACGCATCGTCACCTTCCCAAGCACAGCACTCCTTCAGGGGTAGATCACACTAGGAAAATTAAACCATTGGGGACATGAAATTTATGCAAAGCTTGAGAGAACTCACTGAGTCAAACCACGCCTTCTCCAACTCGACCGCGATGGCCTCAAACAACTCCAAGGACGGCATGCCGAGAAACGCGGCCCGTCCTCCCCGAACAGACACTGTCGAGATATCCCCGGGCCAAGGACGGATGCGAGCATACCAGAAGATATGCGCTGCTCGCCCATGGCGTACGCACTTTGCGATGCGTGATCGTCAAAGCTCTAGCAGAGAGATGAGCACCTCGACGCGCGTACATATGTAGGCTTACTCGCACTTAGTACTTATGCTTGGTACTACCTGGGACCGGGAGCGCACAGCCGTGGTCGGGAATTCGCTGTACTCCTCATCTTGACAAATGGACCATCCTCGACTCTGATAACCGAAGCATAGGTAGGGTCAAACTTCAAAGCTTCAAGTGCAGATGCGTGTACCGGCATGGGGATATTGGTTACGGTCCAGCTCAAAGTCTGTCGCCTTATTTAAATGTTTGGTCCTATTTGGATTTCCTCCAGCGCTCCGTCGACGCACACACGAGTAGTACAAGCACAATACTTGACGGTGCCAGAATTAATAGCAGAAACAAATACGGTATCACAATTTACAATCTGCGATGGTGCAACATAGAGCATGTCCTGAGCGTGACTCAGATTTTCCTCCGCTTCTTTTTTTTTTTTTTTTTTTTTTTTTTTTTTTTTTAATCCGCGAGTTTAGAGTGCGTACAACGGGGCACATGAGCACCTAATAATTACATACCAGGGGAGACAGACACACACAATCGAATAAACAGAGCAGGAAAAGAAGAGAGAGGGGAAAGTGGGAGAGAACGCGAGCCAGCACGAGGTAGACGGCGTGAAGCTGCCCGCCTGGCGCCTCCGGGAAGTCAACGATTCTTTGCCTTAGCCGCCGCGAGCCCGAACTCAGCCTGCAGCGCTGCGACACCCGCATCGTCAAATTCGAACGCATCAGTCACGGCGTGAGTCGCCACTAGGGCGTACGACTGAACAAACTCGGTGAGGTCCCCCTTAGGGTGGTCAGCATACCATGCCTCATACGCGGCCTTGCGCCGCACCGTGTGCAGGTCGACCTTGAGGAGCGCCAGGGAGTCGTCCTCGCCGCGCGCCCGATCCCCCAAGGCCTGGTCGACCAGCTCCAGCCAGGTGAAGGTGCCCACGATCGGGTTGAGGCGCAGGAATTCCGCGACGTCGTCGAGAGCGATCGGTGTCTCTCGCCAGTCCTGCAGGAAGTGCTCCAGCAGACTCATGCCTGGCGGCGTAGGGGGGAGGAGATCCAAGGCCGCATGGACACCGCGCTCGCCCCGACGCATACGCTCGATCTCGGCGTCCGGGGGCTTGTGCTTCTTGATCCACAAGTCGCAGTCAAACCAAATGTGGTCGCGAGTTTCGACATCCGCCCCGCACCAGCACCGCCGGTTCCCCTCGAAGTTGAAACGTTCGCGGAACGCACCGTGCGGAAAGTGCCCGCTCGCGAACCGAATCAGCCGCGCCATGTACGTGGTGCTGCGTCCTGCCGTCCGCAGGAACCAGTTGGCCGAAGTGTGCTTACAGCGCTCGAAGTCAGACACCTGCATCAAGTTGTTGCGCCCACGGTAGGGCAGGCGGTGCATATCTGCCCGCCACGCCTTATAGGCATCGGCAGTGATGCACTGCCGCGCATAGGCGAAGGACACCTCGTCCGACGGCTCAGCCGCCCCAAGACCGGCGGCCTTGTCGACCACACCATTCCAATACACCCCCCTGTGACCAGGGCACCACCACACATGGACGTGATGCGCGGGCGACGCAGTCAGCCAGGGACGGACCGACTGGCAGGCCGCAACGGACAGCCCTTGTGCAGGCCCTCGCCCCGCAGCCAGGATGGACAAGAGCGCCGCCCGGTTATCTGCGAATACGTGGATGTCAGTCACGCTACCGGGCAAGTCCCGTACGACCTCGTTCAGGCCCCGCGCTAACGCAGCCATTTCGGCGTCGTAGGGAGTGGCCTTTCCACACCCAAAATGCCCCCGCCGGACGCCACCCGAGTGCTTAACGACCCAGCCCGCGCCCGCAGCAACGCCACCCGGTATGTGCTCTCCCCTCTTCTGGGAGCCATCCGTGAAGACTAGCGCACACGCCGGGTCACGCTCAACGCGATCGACCATGGGGACGAACCGCTCGCGAAGCCATCGCTTGAGCTCGTCGCCCTTCGCCTTTACAGGGGCCGCTTCGCCGTCCACGACATCCATGTGAAATGTCACCTGGTCGTCAAATACATCTTTAACACGGGTGCCGGGGCGACATTCGTCGTCGAGGACCGCGAACTCCTCGGTACAAGCCCGGCCCAGCCGATCGACGTGAGACATGGGAGTGACCCCATCCCGCGAGGGCTGGCCACACAGAGGCATCGGGGCCAGAATGTTCTGCGGCCCCTTCCGCCACGATGGGTGGAGGAGCTGCGCCCGCGTGGGATGGCCATCATGGAGGGTGCGGGCACGCAGGCACGCCTTCTTCACAAGTTTGTCCACATGCTGTCGCACAGGGAACAACCCGGCGGCCATCTCGAGGGCCCCGGCTGGAGTCGTGCGGAAGCCGCCAGTGATCCACCGGGCAGCACGGTTCTGCGCGCGTTGCAGCGACTTCTGAATCCAGACTTTGCCCTTCCACTCCGGGTGCCACCATAGCTGGGCGCCGTATGTGAGGATCGGGAGAACATTCGAGATGTACAGGCGACGCTTGTCCACCGGGGTAAGTCCACGGTTCGAGTTCCCCAGCATCTGCAATGCGCTGATGGTGCTGGACGCCCTCGTGGTGTAGAGCCGAACGTGCTCCCGAAAGGAGAGCTTCGGATCCAGGTAGAAACCAAGGTACCTCATAATACGCTTAGGCTGAACAGTGTGCAGCTGCCCATCAATGTGGAGCCTCAGCTTCGGCCCGAGCAGCTCGCTCTCACTCCAGTCCTGCTCCCGTGCCCTCCGAAAGTGCATAAGCTCTAGCTTGTCAAGCTCGACCCCCAGGCCCAGCCGCCCAAGGTGCGTCACAATCGACCCGAAGACGCCCTTGATCAGCCAGTTATTGTAGATCAGGCCGTCGTAGCGGTCGTGCTGCGGGGCAAGCTTCCCTGCAACGTGGATCAGGCCGTCGTCCACATAGAACTCCACCGTAGCATTGCCCTCGAGCACAGTGTCAACGGGCATGACCAAGTGCAGCACCGGGGAAACATAGAGGCCTGTCAAGACCGGGGAGAGCGCAGACCCCTGGCCCACACCTATCGAGAAGTCTGTCGGGTCGGACTGATGACCATTGAAGACAAACTCAGTCTGGCGAGCAATGAGATAATCCTCGAAGTACGTGCACAGACTGCTGTGGAAGCCTTGCTTCCGCAGGATCGCAGCCATCATGCCATGGTGGATGGATGGGAAGAACTGCGAGACATCGAGCAGCAGGGCAGTCGAGTCCACGCCCCGCTTCCAGGCCTGCTGAATGTTGTGAACCAGCTGGATCCCGGCATCCTGCGTACTGTGCTGCATGGCCCCGCCGAACTGGCACGGGTGCATGATGCCAAACTTTTGTGAGTCGAACTGCATTCTGCACGCGATCATCTTCTCAAGGAGCTTTCCCAAGCAGTTGAGCAGCACAATTGGGCGGTACGCCTTGGCCTTGGAGTAGTCAGGTTTGTTAGGCTTGGGGAGAACGACTGTGCGTGAACGCTTGAATATGGTGGGGTGAATCCCGTACTGGATGCAGGCATTATAGAAAGCCAGGACCCACACTTCGGTGTCAAGGTGATCATGGCCATTCTCAGTGCAGGTACACGCGGACTGGTCCTTCACAATGCGCTTCAGCCAGAACCAGCTAACATGATCGGGCCCAGGTGCAGAAAAGTTGCTGGTGTCGCGAATGGCCTCACGTAGCTCGTACGTGGAGAACGGGGGAAAGGTGCGTTCTTCACGCTGCGGCATCTCATCCAGGATTGACGGATCCACCGGGCGGGGGCTCGCAGGCGTGAATTGCTCCTGGAACACCCCAGCAAGTCGCTCTGGCTCTTCGACCGGTACGCCCGCTTGGTCTACAAGCCCTGTGGTTGTGGGCATTCGGCGGGGCTTGGTCCAGCCAACTAAGTCCCAGATCCTCGATGGGTCAGTCTTGGCAATCAGGCCATTGAAGTGGGCCCTCTTTGCACGCCGCACAGCCCCCCGCATGCGCTTATTTGCCTCGTCGATGCGCCTTGTGACAGCAGCAACCTCTCTGGTGAGTTGCAGCACCTCGCGATGCCAATCCATGTCAAAGTTCTGCCCAGCATGCACCACCCGAGCCTGCCACCGCTTGCGCTGCACGACAAGCTCCTTGCGCATCGTCCGCAGTGTTCGCACCTCATTAACGATCGCGCTGCATTCCGCGCTCCACCAGGATTTGGATCGCCGAGTGACATTGGGCGTGGTCGCAAACTCAGCCCAGGCATCATCAAGCCGGTGTCCGAGCCAGTTGCCAATAGTCTCGACCTGGTCGCGTGAGTTGTACTCAAGCGGCAGCGCATTGACAAGCGAGCGGCACCGCCTCACATACGCCGCCCCTTCAGCCGAGCCGCGTTTGACATTGGCAGTAACAGTCGGCTCGCCCTGCACCGGGAGGGTCCATCGCAGCACTGCGTGATCACTAGCCCCGCGGCCCAGATCGTCAACACAGAGCCCATCCACAGTTCCCAGCTGTGGATCAACCCACACCAGGTCCAGGACGCCGTCGCTCTCAGACAGCTTCCTGGTGAGCCACGTTGGAGGCCCCTCTGGGTCATTCACAAGGGTGAGACCAAGCTGTTCCTGTGCAAGCTCCTGCAGGCGCTCCCGTTGGGCAAGATGGCGTGAGGCGGCACCCGGACGGCGCTGGCCAGAGTCCCACTGCGGGTCGCGCAGATTGAAGTCCCCCGCCATAAAAGCAATGGTAGGCAGCACGTCCGCTCGGTCAAGCAAGTAATCTACTGCAGCAAATGTTCTGCAGTCGTTGTAGATGTTCAGAAATGTCATGTCCTTCCCTTCCACGCGCATAGTGACGCACAGGGCGTCATCGTGGCGAACTGCGGATAGTCTTAGCTGCGGGCTTGCCCCGCGCCACCGCGTGTGAACATATACTAGAACCCTTGTGGTATCAGAGTACCCCAAACATATGAAATCGCGGTGGGCAGTGGTATAGAAATAGGACTCGCCGTCCGGATCCGTTGACGATGCAACCAGCTTGATGTGGCCCTTGAAGGGCTCCTGGACAAGCACGATATCAGCATCGCGGTTATTATTGAGTAAACACCCAAGATTGAGGGCACTCTTCTGAACATTGGCTGATATACATCGCATGGGCCGCCCCGAGCTGCTACCCTGTGCAGGGCCAGTACCAGCCCGTCCCTCGTTGCCTACCGCCCCGGCAGGCGGCGCTGCACCAGAGTGGGATGCACGTTGACCCGCAGCACGGCGGAGCTCATCAATGTCAAGAGGAGG
>NW_006767841.1:0-5770 GCF_000300595.1 Phanerochaete carnosa HHB-10118-sp
CGCAGGGGAGAGGCCGACGCTCGAGGTGTTCAGACGTCGTCCACGCACAGCAGGGCTGGAGCGCGCATTCCCGCCGACGAGCCTCGCGACGATCCTGCCGGCAGCGCCGTCCGCACTGTCCTGCCGCAGATGCAATTCGGGCGCGAGGTACCGCGGGTTCCCTGTCCGGCTCGACTTGTACGCCTGGCTGGCGGCCTCGACGTAGAGCGACAGCCTGAATTCGGCGATGTCGATCCGGTTGCAGCTCGGATCGCTATTGCTGTCTATCAAGATGTTTCTCTGCAGGACGAGCGTGTCAGTGAGCTGATGACGCGATAGCTCGGAGGAGGAGTCGTACCCCGCGCAAGTCACCGTGAGCGACGCCTTCGTCGTGCATGTACTTGAGCCCCTCCGCTATCTGTCTTAGCTACCCAAGGAATGAGCACAACTTTCGCGACAGACATGTTGGGTACGCACCCATAGACTGAGCTTGGCAACACGTCCCCCCTCGGATAGCCGTCTGTAATCCACTGACGTCTCGATATAGTTCCGTACGTTGCCCCCGGCCATACGTTCAGTGACAATTGAGAGCATGTCGAGATGAAACATGATGCCCAGAGTGGGGAGGAGTCGCTCGTGCTTCAGTGTCCAACCGGCGATAATCTCAAGGTACGTATCCTGGACGGAAAAGTTAGATGCAATTGCACTCTCAGATAGAATCGAAGAGCACACCTCGATGTTGCTGTCATTCAAAGACTTCGTGATACCTTTTATCGCCACCTCAATGTGTCTTCTCCTTCTGTGGCAGTACATGTGCCCGAATGATACGATCGCGGACGAGCCATTGTCCTTCTCACGCACAACCCTCATCGCGTGATTAACAGCAGCGGCCGCATACGGGTCTGGAGGAACGAGTCTGATGTCCCTAGCGTCGATATACAGGCCCGACGGGAGCATCCGCGAGTCCCGCGCGAGCGTCGTCATCAGCCGGCGGGCAGCGCTTCTAAAGTCCGCGTCCTGTGGGTGGTGGCCTGTCTCGTCGATGACCTGGAAGTTTGCCAGCTGGATGAGTACAGAAGAAGCCAACAAGAGTGGAGCGAAGACGTACTGTCTTGTACACATCGAGCACCCGAACCGCGACACGCCCGTATATGCATCCCATGAACTCAATCCAAGGGCCGCTAGGCACACGCACCCGGGCGAACTCCTTCGCGTACTTGTGTGCAAGTTCGATCAAGAAGTCGTTCTCCGGGATAGACATGAGGGCGCGCGGCTCGCAGGTGAATATTCCACGCATTTTTGCGCCAAGGACGAGGAGCTGGAAGAGCAGCGTCTGAAATGCACGCCCGGACGTTTGCGACAGGGTCTCGATGAACGTGTATCCCGTCACTGCGGTAGATGGTGAGCGCAGCAAGTGAGCAGCTGGACCGCCGCGGACGTACGTTTGTAGCAGTTCACAAATCCGAAAACGAGTGCCAAAGATTGGGCGAGGCGCGTTAGAAACTCTTCGGCGAGCGAGGACGCATCCGCCGCGTGGGTTCGCGGATTGTGCCAGTAGTAGATTGCGAAGTGATGCAGTTGCAGCGCGACTTGACGTGCCAAGTCCCAGATGGGATTGTCGTCTGGGACGCGCTTCCAGTCTGGGCTAGTGGTATAGTCGTGTAGAAGGTAGGATAGCGTAGCGTAGGCATACGCGCTTCCGATGCCCTGGCGTCGAACGTAAGGCGCATCATACAACCATAGATAACGTTGCTCGTACTATGGCGGCATACTGAGCTCCGAGCGACTTCTCCACAAATTGCAGGTCTTGGAAGACGGTGATCAGAGATGACACGAGGGCAGAACGGTCTTGATTTTGTTTGAAGGGCGTGAGGTTCACTCCGCCTCGAACTGGAGGGATGTATGGCCGCAGGAGTAGCGTGATGACTCCGATCACATTCGAGCTATGTGGCGCCACTACCTCGAACTCTGTCGGCTGTTCTTTCGCCATGTGTCAGAAGGGGCTCATGCGAGACGAAGGTCAAGCATACCGAAAGAAAGTTGGTGCAGTAGCGCCCGTACCTCTCCGATAAACTCGCCTTTCTTGCTGGATGAATGGCAGAGTATCTGGATCGTAAAAGAGTAGGTTCCTGCTTGGTGTACTCTAAGGTCTGGTAAGAACGTCGAAATAGATCCGCCTTGTTCGTAGCTCACATTGACCTCTCCGGATAGTGCCAGACCGGCTTGGATGTCTTCTCTGTCTGGCAGAACGAGACAGGAACTGGTGGGACTTTGCTGCCTCGATGTCCGTTGAGAATAATTTGAACCGAGTAGCTGCCTTCTTTGTGCAATCGTGCGTGTAGCTCTGACAGGTGTCACTTGCGACGCATAGAGCAAAGGGAAGGTGCTGTGCTCACGAGAGACCGCCACTAACGTGCTACCGCTGATAGTATTGGAGGGCATGGGAAAGCAGATAGGCAGTGCAGAGAGTTCTAGTGGGTTTCTGTATACGCAGATAACAATGATAGAGCTGTAGCGTAGTTCCTTGCCAGTATGAGTATGTGATCCAAGAAACAATGCGACGCTTGAAGGCCTTGACGATGATGGCAACCGCGCCGCCGCAAACGAGGTCTTTCTGAGTTTAGAGTGTGTCAAAATACATAAGGTCCTAAGGCAACAGCGACAAGCTTACCCGAGCTGGAGAGTACAATAACTTCAGCGCATCGCAACCGCGATGCATGCAGAAAGCTTCCGACGACAGGTTGACAGGTTGAAGCGAGGGTGGTGGCCCTTGTTCATCGTCGATATCCAGGATAGGCGATGCGCAGCATCCCCGAGAATTGGACGGTTGCTTTCTTTGCATTTTGTCGAGGCTTCTGGCATGGAATGGGAGGCAGGCGAAGATGTCTCCCGAGCGGCAGGAAACCCGAGAACTTCTCCTCCAAGGCCTCATGGTGGGAGCTGCTCCTTGTCTCCATCACGATGGCGCACAGCAAACATAGTGGGACGCGAGAGAGAAGTAGAGTACAACCAGATATATGTGATTGTGAACCACCTCGTTGTCACCAGCAAGGGAAAGGCAGAGCCCGTCCCGCCAGCGAAGAGCGAAGGCGCTTTGATTCACGATAGCGGGAGCCAGGCCCCCGGACAGTCCACCTTCTAATCTTATCTAATCGTTCCCACCATTAGCCGGAGCGCCGAAGCGCCGAAGCGCCGAAGCCCGCGCTCCTGCAAAGACGTTGCTTTTGTCTTGACCTCAAGCACATACACTCATGTTCGACCTCATCTAGCGGCAAGCTGGAGATTCACGCCAGGGGAAGTATATCTCGGTCGTTGAAATAGCCCCGAGGCTTTGCAATGTCTTCGTACTCTCTCTTCGATGACGGCGAGTCTAAAGGGGCCAGCCACAGTGCCGAAGTGTGCCCGTGGGGGAGAGGTCTATCTCTTGCGTTGCGTGTAACCGACGCGGACAGTACCTCGGTCTGATGGCAGGTGGTAGCCTGATGCCATGTTGTAAGATGGTTTACACCAGACGAGAAAGAACTTGACATATTCGAAGGTGGACAAATTCAGTGGCCCCTCACGGCCTGGTGCGTTGGTGGCCAACAATAACTGGAAACACTGTATTGTCAAGGAGAATTTGACGAAAAGTAGACCAGCCTAAGACCAGGACTGCCGAAGCGGAGAACTGAAAGAGCAGCCCGCCACACGACGGGAACTGTTTGCCGATCACTTGATCCGCCAGCACATTGGCCCACATTGTGAGGGATTGTTTATAATACTGTTTGGCTCTGTGTGCATTATTAGATAAGCAATTCCCAGGCGCTCGTGTCAAAGCAAAGCCCAGCGCTCCGTCCATCCTTGACCGCATCACCTTATAGGCGGTTGGACGCAGAATAGTAAGGGTGTGAGAATGCGTGAGCATGCCGGACCCGGGATGGCATCATTAATTCGGTATGTAGACAAGCCTCGCATTGAGAAAGGCGCCGATATTCCTAAAAACACAAGAGCAAGGACTAGCAGGTACATCAAAACATGGAATCGAGCTGCTGCTCGTGACGGACGGAATACATCTCGCTCAGTGTCTTCAGCAAAGTTACCTGTGCTCTGGAAACCTTAAACGAGAGCTCTGCCTCCACTACAGTAGCTCTAGAAGTGCCCGGTCCAATTGCATCCTGAAGACGCTCCGAGACAGTCGGCGGATTGACCAGCAAGTCATGAGAGGAGGCCCTCAAACACGTCTCGCATCTAACGTAGCAGAAACTCAATATTAGCGCGACGATCGTGCGACGGACCTGAGCGAACAACATACGCGACGAGTTCTAGGGCGATCCTGTCCAGCTCCTTTGAGGTGCGAGCATCAAGCGGTCCTTTCTGGACCTCGTTGATATGATCGAGGCTCGAACGGAGCTTGCCGCATATGTCCTCAAAATTGTTATCGGACGCAGTGGCGCTTTGAGAGAGATTGGAAACAAGGGTTGCCGTTGCGCCCAAGACGGAGACGATGATGAGAGCAGGGGGGATAGTGATGGCCACATTAGAGACTAGAGCGTCGAGCGACATGTTTGTACGACTGATCATAGCGGTCAGCTTCGGTTGGTATAAAAAGACGATTTTGTCTCATACGGACCTTGATACGATGTAGTGGTAACGATATCTTGGGAGAATAGTATGGGAAGACTCGAGGAATATATTGCCCCAACTGTCCTGCAGTACGCGTCCACATATACGTCAGGGCATCTGGAGAGCGGTGCGCGGTGATACAATGTTGTTAAGAAAAGAACACGCCACTCCATGCGAGATGCATGAGTTCCAGCGATATCCTTGTCAGAATCTATGCGCGAAAAAATGCACCGACCGCGGACCTGAACCCTCATCACTTTCAGCTGTTCGTCACTGCACTGTGGTTCTGAGGACTCACTGTCTTTCGAAGTGCGCCCCGCTGTAGAATATAAGGATGGACCGTGACATCGCGGAGTCGTCGCAGTGAGCTGAAATGACTGTGATGGACGTTGCCAAGATGCTAGTGAACGAATGTTCACGCAGAGAACAAGGCTGGCACCGCTGGGCTGCTGGCACGAAGAACGACTCTCAATGTCGAACGCATCATCATGGTGGTACTCATCAGATAAGCCGAGACAGCGCGTGAATTTCAAAGCCGAACTCGAAGTCTCGTCGGCGTCGCCCGACATGCTCTGGCCGGTCTGTTATCGAACAACGCAGGTTGTTTCATTACTCATTACTCAGTACTCAACGTTAAACGTTTCAACCGCGGCCGCATGCCCGTCACCCAAATATGGATATGTTACATGGTGTGACGGCTCGTATCGTGCCCCATTCAGCTACATGCCCGGCAACGCGCAGGAAGTCCAGCGGTTACCGCAAAGCTGGGCCGCCCTTGCCCCACGGGGCACCACCAATTGTCTCCGCAGCGCGACGGTTCTCACCGAGACCCTGGTAACAGCCACGAACGCACCCTGACCCCTGTCCGCACTGCCGTCTTCACTACTGACGCTTCCTCACCTCGATCGGCCCGTGCGCGGGTACCTGCCGCAGCGCCCTCTGCACTGACCTGTTATCTCTGGCGAGCAGGGCCCGAGCTCGATCACGGGCGCTGATGCACTGCGTTGGGCATCACTCATTGTCGGCAGCACACCCGCGCAGTGCGCGTGTTCAAATTGCAACGTGCGATTGTTCTCGCGGCGTGTACATGCGCGCGGCTCTCTGGCGGACTAAAGGGTCCGTCGTCCTGGCTGGTGGGCGGCGGCTTTCCAGTTCGGTTCTTTGATCGCGCAGCGAGGAACTTGAACAT
>NW_006767842.1:0-5739 GCF_000300595.1 Phanerochaete carnosa HHB-10118-sp
AGGGAAGCGTCGCTTGATTTCCTCTGGTTCAGAAGACAATGCATCTAATGAATCAAGTGAAATCGAGCTATTGAGTGAGCCCCTGCCTCTGCAGAACTCAAAGAGCGGCTCCCTCTCTGGGTCAAAGACCAGGAAAATGAGTAAGCATGCCATCTCATTGTTCATTCTACTGCTTACCATCTCGTTTTCAGAAGCTAAGAAGGCCAGGTTTGACACGAAGGCGCAGGAGAAGGCGGCTTACAATGAGGACGGCTTTCTTGTGGACATCGTTGTCCAAGAGATCAAGCCAACAGTTCAGGCTATAGACCCTACAAATGCATGCAAGGATGTTGACCACTTCTTTGCTCCAGCTGAAAAGCACTTGGGAAGGCAGGGAGAGCCCAGCAAGAAGCACAACAAGTGCCTTCAATGCAAGTAAGTTACTTCTGTGCTCTCCAATTCAGATCTTTCAAGCTCATCACGAGTGTAACAGAGAGTGGATCATCTCAGATATAACCAATCTGCAGCGCCACATAGAGACAAAGCATTTGGTATGCACCATGTCCTCTTCTCTTCATTCAAAAGCTTACCTACTCTCAGGCTTTGTTTCGTGCTTGAGCAAAGAAGAATAATTTCGAGTCCAAGCTTCGTGGAGATATTAACGAGCGCAAGGCATCCCTTGAGACCATCAAACTTGAGCAGAAGACGCTTGACACCCATCTGCAAGATATGCCAAAGGAGGAGAGGGTTATCCACTACTCTGAACTTGTCTTCAAGTGGATCGCCATGGAATGGCTTGCTGAGACAGACCAGGTGCGCAGAGATAGTGCATTTTCTGCTGTTCTCAAGGTTAACATTTTAATTAGCCAATTGGTGCTCTGGAGCACCCTGCCTTCCACTGCATGATCCAAGTTGCGGCACAAGCTACAAATAGTGTCAAGATCCCAAATCAAAAAGCTGCTTGCAAGGAAATCCTGGAACGCTTCTATGAACAGATGGCAGGTCTCAAGGCTCGCTTTGCAGTGAGTTTAAACACTGGAACTATTTTAAGATATCACTTTAATATGACTTGTAGTGCGACACTGTTACTGGCGAGATTAGCCTCACCTGTGATGCCTGGCAAGCCTCCAATCTGGATGCCTACTTTGCGGTGACTGGCCACTTCATTGAGAAGCAAAGTGATGCCAGCTGAAAGCTCATTAGCTGTCTAATTGGCTTCACTCATCTCAACAATGCGCACAACGGTGAACAACTGGGGCAAGCTCTTTTCAAAGTGGTGGATCGTCTTGGTATCGCCTATCGGGTAAGCCAGTGCATCTCAAATACCTTTGAAGTACTCAGCTAATTCTTGTTCCAAAGATCAGACATATAACCTGTGATAACACCTCAAACAATGGCACGATGCTTGACGAGTTTTCACAGCAGGTGGAACGGAAGACTGGCATAGACTGGGATCCAGTTGCACAGCGTATTAAGTAAGCCACTGCGCTATCTACTGCTTCATCAAGCTAATACCATTGGTCTTCAGCTGCCTTGCACATGTCATCAATCTGGCAACGCAAGCCCTCATCTCCACTTACAGCCCGGCACCTCATTATAATCTTCATGACCCAAGTACGGTTGAGGATTCAGTTTCGTCTTCGCAAGATGAAATCGGACTGATTCGCGCGATAGCAGTAAAGGTGCGCATGATATTTTATTTTTATTTTCTTGTATGCTTAAACAGCAATATCCTGGCTACAGGAACACTCCTCTGCTATCAGAAAGGAGCTGTTCCTTGACATTCAGCGGCGCATGGCTGTTTCACAGCCACTCCAGCTCATTCTAGATATGAAAGTGCAATTGTTATGATGAGCATGGTGGCGTGGGATATCATTTCCTTTTTTGTCTCTGACTCTAGTTTAGTAGTACTGCCTTCGTCGACTCATAAAGCGCAGCTTCACTGACTCACCCGCAGTCCCTTTGACTAGTAGACTAGTACTTAGGTTAGGCTGAGCAGTAGTATAAATACCCCGCGCATGTACAAGTAGCACCCCAGCTTTCAGCTCTTTCATATATTCACGTTTCTTTATTCTGCTCTAACCTCATCTGCGGATAAGGCGATCAGACAAGCTTCAGGCTTGCTAAGAAACCTCTGTCATAACATTAGCTGAAAGCTTATCAACAAGGCAGATCTAAGACAGGTCTACGCCACGAAGAATAGTCAAGACAACTACTCCACAAGCAACTGGGGTGAACGACTGCGCCACAGCAGCACACAGACATAACCTTAGGCCTGACAATAGGCACGACTACAACTGATATGACAAAGGACATTGGAGACGTTGTTTTCAACAACTCTGCCCCAACCGATACTACGCATACCCAGGAACAGTACAAGTACCACAAGGACTTGTCCTCTGCGAACCAGCACAAGAAGAATTCATTCGAGAAAGGGACAGGCTTAACAAAGAAGCCAGGCTTAGAGAAGAACAAGTCCAACAAGTAACTCAACTATCCGCCAGCGTACCACCATCCAGACCACAGACACCACACCCATACGATCAATCTCGCAGACATAGCCGAGCATCCAGCAGGGCAGAAACCTCTACCTCTATTGAAGTAGACGACAAAACACCCGAGTACAAGGATCACTTCAGGTACCAGAAATCAGACTCAAACCATTCGATATTCCCTTCCCGAATCTCGACATACCTATCCCACCTGAACGACAGGAAGAAATATACGAAGTTACCAGACAACTTCAGACACCCTCCACAATGGCAGACACAAATACTCTCATGCGAGAAATGATTGAGGCACTTCAAAAAGCAAACGAAAATGCCTCTACTCCGAAGCCCCAGAAGTTCGATGGCACGCAGCGAATTCAGGACTTTCTGAAAGACTGCGACATCTACTTTAAAGGCAAAGACACAACCAAGGATGCAAAGAAAATTCTCTTTGTACTCAACAACACCGAGAAGAAGCCACATGACTGGTGTCGCACCAAGTTTGACGAATACGAAGCCAGCACAACTTGGCCCACATGGACCAAATTCAAGGAAGACTTCGCCAAAGCCTTTCAGAAGGTGAATAGCGAAGTCAACGCTATCGTAAAACTCGACAGAATAATGCAGTCAGACTTCGACTCAGTCAATGACTACAACGTCGAATTTAACTGACTCGTCAAAGAAGCCAAGTACAACAACCCGAGCACAGACACCTACCTCCAACGTACCTATACAGGAGAACTCAAATCCGTCCTTGCAAAAACTCTCATCCAACGAGAGAAGAAGCCAACCACACTCCAAGGATGGCAAGAAGAAGCACTCAAGCTGGACAACGCAGAAATAGAATGGGACAAGCTCAGACGAGGAAGACAAAGGGGAAGGATCGACAAAACTACCTCTCACTCCGAAGGAAATGGAGGAGGAGGAAGAACTCAGGAACGCGACCCCGATGCCATGCACATTGATGCCGTCTCCCAAGACCAAACACGCCAAGAAGGATGATGCTTCAATTGCGAAGGCAAGGGACATATTGCCAGAAATTGTCCTTCGCCCAAGAAACCCCAGCAACGCGACCAGCAAGGAAGATACCAACCCAATCGCTCGCAACAAGGCAACCGTCCTCAGACAAACCAAAGATCAGGACAATGGAATAAAGGAAATTCCACCAATGTCTGCACTACAATGGTCAGAGAGGAACCTAACCTCATTGATCTCGACAACGAACCTAGAGATTTAGTCAAAGAAGTAACCAAACTCTCTCAAGAAGATGCTAAGGATCTCCTCGCCCGTTATCTCAAAGCTAATCCGGATTTTCATGTTTGAGGGTTGCCCCAATGTCAACGCCTCTTAGAATATCAATTTCCTCTTTATTAATTGCCGACATGCAATCAAAATTAATGCGTATCCCCATTCAAATCAGAGCAAAAGAAACCGTTGGAAAAGTCCTTGCACTAGTCGACTCAGGAGCACAAGGCAAATTCATCAATCGAAGAACAGTCCAGGAGTTAGGACTACAAGAGAAACCCTTAAAAAGACCAATCAAAGTATTCAATGTCGACGGAACCCCGAACGAACTTGGGTTCATTCGCAACGAAGTAGAAATCAACATGAACGTGGGAAACCAACCTACCAAAGAAAGGTTGTTAGTTACCCAATTAGGCAAACAAGACATCATCCTCGGCATGGACTGGTTACAAGAAAGAAACCCGTCCATCAACTGGAACAAAGGCACCTTAGACTTCTCAAAAAGAATTCAAAGATGCGAAATCGAGGAATTACCAGATAATGAAGGAAGAAGCATCAATGCTCTTCCATCCAATGACTCAGCACTCCTTAGAGAAGAAACAGAATTTGCGGTCACTATCTCAGAAGGAGGACAAATACCCACTAGAGGAACAGAGGAAGCCGCAGGACTTGATCTCTATGCAAGCGAAGACCAGATAATACCACCTCAATCTTGCGTGCTTATCAAAACAGGGCTAAGCGCTCAAGTTCCTGAAGGAACCTATGGACGAATTGCACCAAGAAGTGGACTAGCAGTCAAAGGAATCGACGTAGGAGCAGGAGTAATCGACAGGGACTATACTGGAGAAATTTGTATACTCCTCATCAACTCCAAAATCGAAGAACACAAAGTGATCAAAGGAGATTGAGTGGCGCAACTAGTACTCGAACAAATCTCTATGGCAAAACCCAAACAGGTCAAAACCTTACCAGGAACCAAACGAGGATCAAAAGGGTTTGGGTCTACTGACACCAAAACAATACAAGAAGCCGGACCAGAAGAAATAGCTCGACACGTACTACATCTTCTCAGAAAAGGAGCATTTCTGAACCGGTCTATATACATCGCCTCGATAATTGCCTCAGAACCCATCCTACAAGCCAAACAATGCGAAGAAGAAGACTACATCCTCGCATACACCTCAGGAGACTCCTTCGCATACACCATGCCCACTGAACCAGATGAAATGGTCAAAGATATGGCATCATTATGGATTAACGCAAAAATCAACCCGGCAATGGCAATGGCATAACAGGCAACGGAGAATACAAAAAATGAACTACCAACTGCTTATCAAGACTATCAAGACGTCTTTGAAAAGCAAGCAGCCGAACGGTTTCCGGAATCAAGACCATACGACCATGCCATTGACCTGAAACCAGATTTCATCCCTAAAGATTGCAAAGTCTATCTGTTATCTCCATTGGAACAACAGAAACTCAACAAATTCCTCGATGAGAATATGCGAAAAGGCTACATACGACCATCAAAATCACCAATGGCCTCACCATTCTTCTTTGTAGGAAAGAAAGACGGAACACTACGACCATGCCAAGACTACCGGTATTTGAACGATGGCACTATCAAAAATGCATACCCACTTCCTCTCATCTCAGACCTTGTCGATCAACTCAAAGGATCCAGCATATTCACTAAGCTTGATTTACGAGCAGGATACAACAACGTACAAATCAAAGATGGAGATCAATGGAAAGCAGCCTTCAAAATGAACAGAGGACTATTCGAATCAACGGTCATGTTCTTTGGACTATGCAACTCCCTGGCAACGTTCCAAGCAATGATGAATGACCTATTCCGTGACATGGTCAACGAAGGATGACTCGTCATCTATATGGATGACATGCTTATTCATTTATCCAATCAAGATGAACATAGAAAGAGAACACGAAGAATCCTTCAAAGACTCCGCGACAATGACCTTTTCCTCAAACTTGAGAAATGCACCTTTGATGCATGGCAAGTCGA
>NW_006767843.1:0-5725 GCF_000300595.1 Phanerochaete carnosa HHB-10118-sp
GCTTGCTGCCACGATGACCACTAGCACTTCCAGGCACAATGGGATCAAATCCGCACTAGACAAAACATGCATGCCAGCTCTTCCTCCAGCCGCTCACTAGCGGATCACATTATCACTGCTCCCACTTACATGCCCATCACTCTCAAGCCAGTCACCATTGACTTCTCCCAGTACATAGCTGCCGATCTCACTCGCATCTTTGCTCTGAAGTTTGCAGCTACGCTTAAACGGTTCAATGTCCTCAAGACACTTGACTGTCTGAATGTCATTGACAAAGACATCAAAACAGTCTTCAAGCTTAGAGACTGCACTGTCAAGAATGTTGCTTATGTCATCAGCATCAAAGAGTGGAACTGCTAAGACTCAGGATTGAAGGAAATTGGCAGAATCTTGTTCAAGGGACTGTGGCACAACTAAGTCCGAGATTTTAAAGCACTCGGCACAGTTTGGAGAAATGGATATTTTGATTAGAAGAGTAAAACTGGATGAGTATATACTTTTCAAATATATAGACTACAACAAGAAAAGAATCCTCAATCTGTATATATTAGATTACGTGCTTGAGTATCTTGTTGAGCTTGAAGTAGTACAATTATTCTAAGAGCTCTTCTTCCACTCTCTATAAACTTGTTTTCAGTACTTCAGAATGAGTCAGACACAGTGGCCAATTCTTGTCTAGTCTATGCAGCACTTCCCCATACCTACCACTTCCAAGAAGCTTGAGACTGCTATATTGACAACAGAGGAAATCTAAACACTTGCACAAATTACCTCTGCCCAAATCGCTACTACGAGCATCTAATAGCGCTTGTCACAATTAAAGAGCTATCATTTCTGTTCATAAACAAAGAACAAGAGCGAGAAATCTGCAGTTGACATGCACTGGATGAGCTTACTCTCGAAGATCTTGGCCTGTTAGCCGCTGAGATGAATTAGCCTGTAAACAGACCTCCAGGCCATAATACTCTAGCTTAAGCAAACTCCCTGGTAGACTCTGTCAATCTCCAACAGGTTACAATGCAGGATATGATGAACCTCATAGCTACACTGATCCAGAACGTGAATGATCTCATGGTCAGCATAAACCAGTTTATTAAAAGCGCGAGCACATGCCCAGCTGCAACCGCAACAGTTTTCTCTTTCCAGTACCAGTCTATCATCGAAAGCCCTCTACATTTAATGGAAAGTCCTCTGAAAAGGCTAGGCTCTTCTGCAGTGCCTCCCATGTCTATGTCAGGGCCAATAAAGAACTGTTTGCACAACAGATCATTAATGATGCCATTATTTATGATGCTAACAACAACTGAATAATGGATGCAGGCAAAATGATCAGTGCAATTCTCTCATTCATAGTTGACAACGCCGTGGTCTGGACATGTCCTCGCATTGATGAATTGGCCAAAGAATACACACTGTTCAGTTCCTCTTGGACGGAAGTTGTCCAACAGTTTTTGGCTAAATTTGAACTGGTGGATGCTATTAATGAGGCTAAACAGAAGTTTATATCAATTAAGCAAAGGACTCAAACTTTCACAGACTATCTCTTAGAGTTTGAAACCTAGTCACAATGCACTGGCTAGTCTGAAGTGGATCTATATGATTGCCTCAAGTCCAGTATGAACTCTGACTACATCAACCAGCTATTCTACTTCCTAATTCTGGCCAAGGATTACGCTACTGTCAAAGCCTACAGAGCAACAATTGAACTGTAGAGTGCAGATTTGGCAGCTAATCAAGGCAAGCCTGTTTTGCAGCCCCAAGTGATATCTCGCTCTTCTGGTTTTCATAACCCAAATGCTATGAGCATTGACACCATCCATTTTGCCGACATCTCTGCTTTCTGCTTTGATGATCTTTTCAGCAATCTCAAGGATTCAGTTAAAATTAAAAAAAAAGTTCAGTAAACTAATAGTTGGGCGCTGCAAAGTCTGCAGATCTAAAGGTCACAAAGCAGAAAGGTCACATGAAGATACCAAGTGTTAGCACTGTGGGAAACCCGGTCATTAGAAGAAGCTTTGTCTTTTCTGCCTCACCAGACAACCAGCTAGGTTTCAATACGCCAGGGCTACATTGCTGACTAGCTCCTCGTCCTTTGCATCTATTGCTACATCTCAAGACTCTACTGCTGACATCACTGGTTTCAAAGACATGATTGTCCTAATGCAAAAACAGCAAGTCAAGCTGATGGCAAAACTCAGCCATAGTTTTTAGCAGGGACCCAGACTAGAGCTGCAGCTTTAGAGCCCAGTTTAGATGAGCAGCCTTTAACAGCACTGGCTCCTGTATGTTCAGACTCAGATTCCTCAGACCATATCTCATTGTGTACTGTATCGTCCATAGATAATCTCTCATTGCATTTTCGCATTTTTGTAACAGTATCTGGAATGAATAAGTTTCTACGCACTCTAGCTATGATTGACCCTGGTGCCACTGGTTATTTCCTACATGAGAAATTTGCATGCAAGAATAACATTTACAAACAACCACTCAAACAACAGATTGGACTCCAAAATATTGACAGCTTAGTTAACAGTGCTGGTGCTATCGTCCACTACGCTAAACTTAAAGTCAGAATTGGATCACAAGCTTCTAAAGAATATGACTTCTTCATCACGGATATTAGTCCTGACAACATCATTCTTAGACTATCATGGTTAAAGAAAGTCAACCCCACCATAGACTGGGAAACAGGTGAAATGACGCTTTCTGACAGCTCAGAAGCATTGCCTGTTCCTTTTGTGTCACCAAGTTTTATCAAAGTTGAAGCTAATTGAGTGAAACACCAAGCCTGGGTGAAGACTGACTTGCTCAATAACACTGCAGATGAAGTTTACTGCTTAGCTGGCTACACCTACTCACAAAAAGTCACAGTCAAACAGAATAAGGAAAAGTACTTGAAAACCTTCAAGTAGCTTGTTCCAAAAGAGTACCATCAACATGCTCATGTCTTTTCAGAGACAGACTTGACAAGGCTTTTTGAACATAAGCTCTGGGATTACACTATTGACCTCAAATTGAATGCTCCTTCAATGATCTGCTCTAAAGTCTATCTGATGAGCTCAGTTAAAAACCAAGAATTACAAGCCTTCCCCGATGATGCAATCAAGAAGGGCTACATTATTCCCAGCAAATTGCCCATTGCTTCACCTATCTTCTTTATCAAGAAAAAGGATGGCATACTCAGGCTTATCCAGGACTACTGCAAGCTCAACAATGCCACTATTCAAAACAGATATCTGCTACCCCTTGCTAATGATATCATCAACAAGCTACAGGGTGCAAAAATCTTCTCTAAGTTTGACGTCTGATGGGGCTATACTAATGTCTGGATTAAAGCTGGAGACAAATGGAAGGCCACCTTTGTCACTAACCAAGAGCTCTTCAAGTCACGTGTTATGTACTTCAAACTGACCAATGCACCGGCAACCTTCCAAGCCCTCATGAACACCATCTTTGCAGACCTCATCGCCAAGGAAAAAGTTGCTGTATATCTGGACAACATTCTCATCTGGTCTTCAAACCTCACATCACACCAAAAAATTGTATACAAGATACTAGAGCATTTCAAAGAATACAACTTCTATCTATGACCTGAAAAGTGTGAATTTGAGAAAGACCAGATTGAATACCTTGGTCTTCTCATCAGCAAAGGATCAGTCAGCATGAACCCAGGCAAGGTCAAAGCAGTTACAGAATGGCCCACATCCGTGAACCTGAAAGATGTTAGAGGCTTTGTGAGGTTTGCTAACTTCTATCGTCAGTTTATCAAGGACTTCTCTAAGAATGCCCACTCATTGCATGACTTTACAAAGAAGGATGTTCTCTTCATGTGGGGCTCTGCATAGCAACAGGCTTTTAACACATTGAAGTCCAAGTTTATGACAGAACCAGTTTTCATGCTTTGGCATACAAACCAAGATACATGCATGCAAGTAAACACATCCAGCTATGCTACTGGAGGTGAAATCAGTCAGCTCAATCCAAACAACACTCTTTGGCATCCAATCACCTTCCGATCACAGACTATGAATGCTGCTGAGCACAATTATGAAATCTACAATTGTGAACTCATGGCTATCATAGAAGCTCTCAGAGATTGGCAACATTTTCTCAAAGAGTTGCCCAAACCATTCGAGATCTGGACCAACTATGCCAACCTCCAGTATTGGCACACAGCATAATGACTTACGTGCTGACAAGTCCAATGGGCTCTTGAACTCGCTAATTATAACTTTGTGCTTACTCATAAGCCTGGAAATATCTCTCTCGTTGCAGACACTCTCTCTCATTTTAGCTCTCAGTACATCTCCAATGATATGGACAACCAGATGCAAGTTGTATTGCCAGACGACAAGTTCATAAGTGCCACCGACCAAGGCCTTAGCTCAGAACACTTCACATGACTAGCTGCTACAGCTTTTGTCATAAGCTCTCTATTAGAGCAAGAAGTCTGCAATGTTATCTCTCCAGATGACAAGGTCTCTACTGCACTCTCCAGTCTCCAAGCAAAAGGACCCCACAAATTAGTCAGCAAGCTCACCAAATGGGAAGAAAATAACAGTCTCGTCTACTATAAGGGCAAACTCTACATGTCAAATGACACCACCCTTCATAACAAAATGATCAAGTTTTGCCATAACACCCCCACAGCTGGACACCTAGGAAACATGGGACTGTTGAACTAGTCTCCCACTACTACTGGTGGCCAGGCATGAACTCCACTATTGCACGATACGTGGCCAGCTGTGATGAATGTTAAAGGTACAAAGGTGCCAAACACTCTAAAGCAACTTTTACGCCACAAGAAGTTCTCAACAGATCCTGGCAACATGTTGGAGTTGACATGGTTGGCCTTCTTCTTCAGACTAAATCTCCTGAGAAATATGATGCCGTCACTGTCTACATCGATCACTACAACAATCAAGTACATTTTGCACCCTGCCATACAATCCTCACAGCTGAAGGAGCATCCAAAATACACTTCCACAAGGTGTTCAGACACTACGGTCTTCTATGAAAGATTTTCTCTAATCAAGGACCACAATATGCTGCCCACTTTATGTGGAGTTTATGTAAATGACTTGATATCGAGTCAGGTTCAACTACAGCCTACCATTCAGAAGGCAATGGCAAAGTTAAGAGAAAGAATGCCGAGGTGTCTAAAGTTCCTCAGGCTATTCTGCTCACAATGCCAAGATGACTGAGATGAATGGCTGTCTATGGCTGGATTTGTGCTCAATTCATGAGTACATGCTGGTAATGAACACTCCTCTTTCGAAGTTCCCTACAGATACCGGCCCGACTTCACTGTTCCAGCTGGAAAACACTTTAATATTCCTGTACTAAATGACAGACTCGATTGTATGGCCAAAATCTGTAAGAAAGCAGAAGCAGTCCTCTATCAGACTAAAGAAAAGATGAAGGCCAATTACGAAATCTGTAAAAACTTGCCCCACCTTTTCAAAGTTGGAGACAAAGTCTGGCTATCTTTGAAGGATGTTTTTATACACCAGCAAACTTGCAAATTCAGACCCCAACAGCTTGGACCATTTACAGCAATCAATATTGTTAGTAAACTAAACTATTGTCTTGAGCTACTGACCTGGCTCAAGGTCTACTCTGTCTTCTATGTCAATAGGCTCAACCTGTACCATAACAATAGAATGACCAAAAATTAGTACCCTCTCCACCAGTCATAGTCAATGAGGAAGAAGAATATAAAGTT
>NW_006767844.1:0-5709 GCF_000300595.1 Phanerochaete carnosa HHB-10118-sp
GCCCGACCGCCAGCTCTCTGAGAGCACGCCCTCGCCCGCATTCGGCATGCGCAAGACGGCCTGCCGAGGTCGTCGTCGTAGCTCCCTGGATCCTCGTCGCGTAGCCGCACCGATAGCAGGAAGCCCGATTGGGGGATGCCGGACACGACCCAGTGCGCATTGAACTCTGGGTCCAGCATCCGCCGGCACGTCTGGGTGCGGTAGGTGAGCA
Source organism: Phanerochaete carnosa HHB-10118-sp (assembly GCF_000300595.1). Lineage (NCBI taxonomy): Eukaryota > Fungi > Basidiomycota > Agaricomycetes > Polyporales > Phanerochaetaceae > Phanerochaete > Phanerochaete carnosa. The sequence continues at coordinate 212 of NW_006767844.1, forward strand.
TCTGGGGGATGCCATCGGGCTGTTCAAGACCCTTCTCGGCGGTGAGCGTCGCCTGGAGGTACGGGTCGCAGGACAGGTCGTTGAAGTCGGCGACTGGGACGCTGGTGGCTTTTATGAACGTGATCTTGCAGGTGTAGAGCGTTTCATTGAGCTGTCGTCCGAGATTAAGTTGTGGCTGCACGTCGGCAACGTTTTCGAAGATACAGAAAATAGGTAGGTGTAAATTGGTTGCAAAGGGATATGTGAAGCACGGCGAAGATGCAGCAGCATTTCAGAGAGAGACGCGATGACGTCTTGGCGGCGGGGGTTATTTGTTTTTGTGAAAGCTCCCCGAGCTACTCCTCGCCGACATCACACAGGCGCTCAATGTCTACCCTGTAAAGTATTGCAAGCGATACATTGATAGAGCAAGCTGACTTGGGATGGAGATACAAGCGAGTAAATTGTAAAAACGTTTAGTACCCAGTACCCAGTACTCAGTACACGACGCCGTGTGCAGGAAGAATTCTACGTTGATGCAATTTCATGTCCGACGCAGTCCCCGACTGGCGAAGCCCGAGATTGGCTGAGGACGATTCTTTGGGCGTCCACGCATTTTGACCCCGACACCGCCGCGCAATGTTGAGACTCCACGTCCTCACGTCTAGTTCTGGACATTGCTCCAGCTTCACCCCGACCTTCAAATACTTCGCCTTCCGCTATTGATGCGCGTCCGCTTCCTGATTGACCATCACGACCTGAAGATCGTGTCGACCTCTCGCAAATGATCATTTCACAAGGGCCTCTCCTCTAAGGGATCACTTGCTACCAAGCTCTGGTCGTCCTTCGAAAACTCGACCCTTGTCCCTGGTGCGTAACGATCTTACACCACGCGGCCTCAAGCCTTAAGAAGAGATTTTCTCTCCCAGACATGACGAACTTTGTCCATGAGAAAGTGCGTTGTATCCCGACCAGTACGAGCGCGATAGACTCAGGGGGTGTCGCTCGGACGTTATGGACGTTAACCCTCCTCGTTTCGGTGGACACTCACCGTGAGCAGAATGCCGTCGTTCAACACCTCCGTTTGATCGCGACAGGCCTTGGAGTGAATCCTACCCTGGTGACACAGTTCGTAGGGGATGTTCCACCACCGAGCTACGGATGTGATCGGCGCGACGACAGCTTCCCCCAAGCGTGCCGTATGTTTAAGACTGTGACAAGCACGATTGCGAGCACGAATATGCGCCTGTCCTCGATCGAAACTGCGACTATGACCGGGAAAGAGCACTGATCGCGCACCGCCCCCACCAGCTGGGAGACTCGTGAGGAACGCGAATGTCGAGTATCTGGCGATCTCTCTGCTTTGTCTTCTCTTCCGCCTGCCCGCCTGTCTAACACCCATCCTCCGAGTTCACGTCCTTCCGACGAATACCCTTTTGACGACCGGGGTCGTGATCGCTTTAAACGTGCTGGCTATCTACTGGTTGATGCGAACCCCGGCGGCTGCAGCGGATTCGCGCACTTCACAATCGCAGCCCCAGCCCACCACGCCGTACCAGCGCACCGATCGACGACCTCTGGCGGCCACTGCAGCGAGCTAGGGACGATGGATACGGCCCTTTGGGATATTGTTCCCCTTCTAACCGAGTGCGCCCGACGCCAGGCTCGATTACTCGCCACCACCGCGCCTGCATACACCACTGCCAGGGTCTCGGGCGCGTACCAACGTGATATGAGAGTCTATCCTCCGCGCAGCGTGAGCCCTGTTTCATCGGCTCGTGACCGTGGTAGCGGCTACACAGATGGGGACGGACATCCGCCCTACGACAGGCGAGAATCTCCACCACTAGGCCGGATGTTGGTGTGCCGGAGGCGGCTATAGAAGAGACAACCGCCGATATCGTCCCATTACGACTGTGGCCGCTTGGGTGTGAGTTTGGCTGGCGGCTCGCACTCCTGGCGTTTGCTGACGGGATGATTTGCAGTAAATTGGTATTGAGAGAACACGACGAACTATGACGCTTGATGTACTTCTGTTGTTGTCTAGCGGCACATCCGTGCTTTATGCTCCGCTGCAAATATTTCATCGGGATCTATATGATCACGTCCTCCGCCATGCACTGATACGAGTTACCTTGAGCGAAACGGACGACGCAAATGGTGCACGGGGTCCCTTCAGAATCTCGGAAGCGCCGGGGGAGCAATACTTACACTTATGTGGTGTCCACGACAGGGTTGTGTGCGGGATATCAGGGCCATGACCAAAGGTACGTTTCATTCCTCGGTCAGCGTTCTTAGGTTAGTCGTGCGATTAACCATCAATCCAGACAACGGACAGATATGATGAATATCTGGCTCACCTCCGCACCCGATTTCGCTACGACTTCGCTGCACAACTTCGCTCCGGCTGCGGACCAGGAACAGATTGGTACGTGTATATAGTTTGGAGCATCTCTTCTGTTTGACTCGTACCACTATAACGTCTCCAAGTCCTATATGTGATTCTCCGCTAACACATAAGCCGCTTATTCAGTCCATACAGCAACGGACGGGACGTCCCCGAGGTATATCAACTCAGGATTGCTGCAAACCTAAACCATTCTTGTCATCACAAGTGCAGCTGAAGAGCACACCGATGTACGTTTGTGTGTAGATCGTGATGCTGGAAGGTGTACGTACTATATGACGTTCGTAAAAAATCTGGATAATCTAATCCATTCTACTGTTAGATTCTTTGCACAGCTCCTTGGTTCACGACTACTGCGCAAGGCCAGATTCAGGGTCCAGGCTGGGAAAAGTCACTTGGTTCGCCCGTCCTCGTATCCTCGCACCAGGCGGGTTCGTTCCACACTGGCTGTTCTATGTGCTGGCTGAGATCCGAGTCAATGTAGTCGATATTGGTTGCGCAACCAGACCCGGATGAACATCTTCGCAGATACAAGACGCTCGTCATCTCCGAGTGCAGCAAGAGTATCAACAGCTGGATTGGTTGCCTCAGGTGCGCGCGCTCGCGAACCTGTGCAAGTCTATCGCTGATACGTACGAAGAATCTCTAACAAGCACATTTAAGTGCAGTAGGCTGGCCTCCCGTGATCTCGATCTCTGTACGGCGCGTTAACTACGTTGAGCGGCGTACTCAGTGATTAGTGGTCTGTCTTTGCCGATAGCCAGCTGCCAGCGAAATACGCTCGCTAGAAGTAGTGCGTGTGAGACTGTCAACGTAGAAGTCAGATCTGAATATGAATAATCATAACCTGTCGGTCGAGTCTCAAGTGATCCCCAGGTCGATCCTTCGAAACGCTAGTGCGCATGAACGCAAAGAAAGCACATCGCTTTTACGCAGCCAGTGTCAACATTGTTAAAGTTCAGCATTCCTGCCACGGGTCAACAGGCGGCTTCGCCGTGGGCACCACCTGCCTATCGCCTCACGGTCCTAGTATCAGGGCGCTTCGTCAGTGGAGTCGTCTCGCAACACTCGTCTCGTCTCGTCTCATCTCTCCTCCCTCCCTCGTCATATTGCATATTCGATAGTGGTTGTGCATCTTGATTATGTCTACTACCCCGACAGCACAATCTGGACTCGGAGGCCAAGATCCCTCAGCCAGCTCCTCGCGCTTCCAAGAACTCTGGGAGGGGGCCTTTCTGGAATACAAGAAAGTTACGGGCTCGGACCTCCTTCGCTCACCGCTCTACGAACAATTGCAAAAGGCCGAATCCTCAGGGAAGGTTGCTCGCATTCTCAAGGAACACAAGAGTAACTTCAAAGCTTTCCGCGCGCACGGCGAGAGGATTAGAGCCATTATTGCGCCGATCTTTACCCTCACCAAGCTGTTCACCGACACTGGTGGCGAGATAGCCGCGGCTTCCGTGAGTGCTCTTTAGATGCTAAATCTTCTTATCTCATCTACGAGCAGAGCGTAGTACCCGGCGGCAAAGCGATCTTCGCGGCCTTCGGGGTCTTTCTAGAGGTACGTCTCCCAATTGCATCTCAGATTCTCAGCCCTGTCATTTCCCCCCGACTCACGGTCACCAAGGTATTCAACAAGGTTAGCGAGCAATACGATGGACTCGAGGAGCTTCTCTCGAGGCTTGGAGGCGTCCTTGGCCGTCTTGATAATCACTTGAAAGCACGTTCGGCGCTCAACGACCAGCTGGAAGGCACCTTCGTCCGCGCACTTGTCCAGCTGCTCAACGTGTTCGCCATCTGCACGAAATACACCAAGAAGCAGATGTCAGCTCGCACGGCTGCCTTCACGCGCATGAGTAAGGATCATTTGCATTCAGATGTGCTTCGTTCCTGATCACCGAGACAGAGGAATATGGTCGGGCCCTCCTTGGTAATAAGGATGTGAAAGATGCTCTTGAGAAGCTAGACGAGCTGACCAAGGAGGAACTTCTGGCCACTGCCGCTCAGACATTTGATGTGGTGCAAGGCATAGCCGCCAAGGTCGAGGTGGTCAGTGGCGACGTTACAGAAATAAAGAACAATGTCAAAGCCGGTCTGTCATCACCACATTGCAGAGTATCTTTGTGTATTCTTATTCAATGCACTTATAGCGCACAATAACCTGCAAGACATTGGGGCCAAAGTTCATGATATGCGCTGTAAGGGAAGCCTCTCTGAGATATACTCTAGCTTGACCAGACCTACAGTGGAGTCTGTCAAGAAAGACATTCGTGATTGGTTAGCTCCCCCCTGACCCAAGTCAGAATCATGAAGAGCGACGAACATCATATCTGGATGACACGTGCACGTGGTTCTTTGATCAAAAGTTCAAAGAGTGGAAGGACAGCAGCAATGGTGTGTACTGGATTCACGGAAATCGTGAGTTTTTCCTTGTCAGCTGCAGCATTCATGCAATAACTCTGTGTTGTAGCTGGATCAGGAAAGAGTGTTCTTTGGTGTGTATGCCTTAGGTTAACATCCTTTTGGTGCTGACAGCATGCAACCATAGCTCATCTGTCATTGAGCATGTCCTGTCCATCCCTGGCCTGCATGTGGCCTACTTCTACTTTGACTATCGTCGTGCTGAGATGCAGACTGTGACTGGCCTATTGGCATCTCTGATCTACCAACTTGCCACTTGTGCAAAACAGTGCCACCAAGTTCTGCAGCAATTCTATGTGGAGAATAGGTCAAAGCTAAAGCCAACCAGGGAGCTTCTCCTTAGCTGCCTAGAACAGATCCTCCAGGCTTCCACTGGGACAGTTATCATCATTGATGCTCTTGATGAGTGTCCACGCACTACCCGACGAGATGAACTGTTTTCCTCCCTCCAGAAACTTGTATCAAAGAACATCAGGGGGCTACATATTCTCCTGACAAGTCGGCCTGAGCCTGATATCTGGACAGCCATGGATAGATATCCTGCTCATCAGCTCAAGCTTCATGATGCTGATGCACACACTCGTGACTTGGCTTTCTATGTATCCCATGGTCTTGCCCAAGATGACTTCTCAAGTTGGCCATCTGATATCAAGGAGCTTGCCCAGAAAGAACTTGTATCAATGGCAAGTGG
>NW_006767845.1:0-5708 GCF_000300595.1 Phanerochaete carnosa HHB-10118-sp
CTCCCACACACGGACCTCTTTATGGCAGGCTTCCCCATTCTAGTGGACTTTCAATTTTGCTTCCTTTTAGTATATAAGGACTCCTCTCGCATCCCCACTCTGCGTGCTCTTTCCCTTCGCACTCAGAGTAAGTCCCTTCGTTGCCCTTGCGCAGTATGCACTTATGCTTACGCCCTGTATAGCTAATCCCCCGTGTGTATTAGGTTAGATCTATACAGTGTGCTCTTTCCCTTCGCACTCAGACTAATCCCCCGTGTGTATTAGATCGTGCCCGCGTGCCACTCGCCAGTTCGCGCTCGCGCAGCCCAGTAGTCGTATCACGACAATAGGTTATGAGCCCCGGCTTGTAACTGGCCCCCATCTACCCTCCATCCCTCACGAGTCTTCACTCGGAGAGATCCGGCACCAGCCGCACATTTGCTCCATAACACCTCAGGGTCTTTACCCCAAGTGTTACTCCACATCGCACACACGCACACTAGAGTCGTACTCTAGTGTATGTCTAGCCCATCTGCATCACGCCCATCTTCACCAACTGCACCGACACCTGCACCTGCACCGGCACCCCGTCCTACACGTCGCACTCCCGCCACTCCTACTACCCCCTCTCAATCCGCGTCCACCGCACTTCGCCGCACGACAACCATGTCCTCCGCCTCCGCATTCGCATCAGCCACCAGTCCGCCGTCGATGAAGCTCAACGCGATCGGGAAGCTCAAAGGTTCCAGCGACTACCCACGCTGGTGCCTGATGATGCAGCAGTACTTCATTGCTGCACGCGCATGGAAGGTCGTCGACGGCACCGAGAGAGCCCCCGTCCAAAGCAGCACCGTCTCCGCTGCGGACGTCGAAGCATGGGAGACGACAAACGCATACGCGAGGTTCTACATCCTCAGCACGCTCGGCGACGAGCTCCTGCACCTCGCGAACCCAGTGGACATCACAGCCGCCGCGCTGTGGAAGAAGCTAAAGGACAACTACGCCGCCTCCACCACAATGTCGGCATTCGTCAAGTTCCATGCGTACTTCTCGCACGCGATCACGGACAGCGATGACCTCGCTGCCCAACTCGACGAACACGCCCGACTCTGGCAAGAGGTCAGCGCCTCCGGGATCCTCCAAACCCCGGAGCTCCTGCAGATATTCGGCCTGCTCACGGCCCTCCCCGACTCGTTCAACAACGTCGTGGAGCCCATCCTCACAGTCACCAAGCCTGCCGACTTGAAGCTCGACGACATCCGCAACCGTCTCCTCGACGAAGCGAAACGTCGCAGCTCCTCCACCAATGTCGCCGCCTTCCATGCACCGAAGGCGTCTACCTCAGGCAAAGCCAAAGCCGGCAAACCTGAAGGCAAGAAGGGCAAGTGCAACTTCTGCCACTACAAAGGCCACTACGAGCAGGACTGTAGAAAGAAAAAGGCCGCCGCCGAAGAGGCGCGGAAGGGCAGCAATGGCAAAGCCCAGGACGGTAAAAGTAATCCGTCCGGTAGTAGTACTGGTCACGCATCTGTACATGTAGTCACCGCCGAAGGAGCCGCTGCTTCTGAGGCCGAAATTCACTCCGCTTCCTGGTATCTCCACGGTGTGAAACGCTGGATGTTAGACTCCGGCTGTACACGACACATTACGAACGACCTGAACGACTTAGCTGAGTACACTGCATTCGCGTCGCCTACATACGCAACACTAGCAGACAAGGCGAAAACGCAAGTAAGCACGCTCGGTTCAGGTGTTGTCGAGGGCACTACACTCGTCGACAACAAACCAGTAAACATCAGGCTAGAGAACGTTCTCTACAGTCCTGCAATGTCTGGACGGCTAATATCCGTCTCATGCATCGAAGACAAAGGCTTCGATCTCGTCTTTGGGAAAGGACGAGCCCAAATCAAGCGTGGTAACACCACGTTTGGCATAGGCACTAAGTCCCGCAGTCAGTATTGGTTGGACCTTACTCCACCTCCACCATCTGTCGTGGTCTCCATGCACAACGCCACTTCGCTCGATGTTATCCATCACCGGTTTGGTCACCTGAACTGGGAGGCAGTACGCAAGCTCGCCGCTGCTGATTCCTCCCCGGTCAAAGGCCTCATCGCCGCCGATATGGACAAACCTTCACATCCCTGCGAAGGCTGCGTCTTGGGCAAAGCACACAGGCGTACATTCCCCACATCGTCCACCTCACGCGCCAACAAACCCTTCGACCTCATTCACTCTGACCTCGACGGACCTATGTCGGTGGTGTCCATCACGGGCCACCGATACTTCGCCACCTTCATCGACGACTGCTCCGACGTCACATGGGTCTACTATCTACGAACAAAGGATGAGTTCCTCTCCGCGTTCAAAGACTTCGTAGCCCTCGTCGCGCGACAGTTCGACACGGTCATCAAGGTCTTTTGGTCAGATCGAGGGGGTGAATACCAGTCCAACGAGTTCATCAACTTGTTGAAGAAATCTGGGATCATCCACGAGCGCACAATACCTGGTACCCCACAGCAAAACGGCAAAGCTGAGCGCATGAACCGCACGCTCGTAGAAGCCGCTAAGTCAATGCTACAAACCGCCAGGTTATCACACGGATTCTGGGAAGAAGCTGTTCGCACAGCTGTGCACGTACGCAACAGAGGCCCTAAGAAAGCCATTGCATGGTGTACGCCCTTGGAAAGACTCACTGGCACCACACCGGACGTGTCCCACTTCCGAGTCTTCGGTTGCCAGGTCTATCGCCATATACCCGGGGATAAACGCAAGAAACTCGATGCTAACGCTGAGAGCCTAGTGTTTATTGGCTACGAGACAAATTCTTAAGGTTATCGTCTATGGGATAAACGTAGCAGAAAGATCACCACGAGTACTGATGTGATATTCGACGAGTCGATCTTCCCCAACAGACTCCTACCCTCACCGTCCTTGACACAACCGACCGGATCTACATCCACGCTACCGTCATCTGTCGAACTCGAACTACCACCCCTTAACACGCCACCGGCTCCTACGCAGCTGCCACAGCCTGTACCACTTCCTACTCAACCCATCACACCAAAACCGCCTACAGCATCCCAAATACCACGCCTTACACCTCGAACAGAGTTGTATCCAGCTCCGCCAATCCCGCCAAGTGCACCGGTCAAGCCTGAATTCAAAAGCAAGGCCAAAGCCTCACCATCTCGCGTCGTCGCCCCTCCGCCACTCCAGCCAAATCCCAACACCACCTCGTGGGACTACAACCCTTTTTCCAACCCTGAGCATGCCACGACGTCATCAGGCATCCGCCGCGGTACCCGCGAGCGTAAAGCAACTCAGAAATGGACGAGCATTTGGCCCGGAGCAACCGAAGCGGACATCGAGGAAGCACTGAACACAGGCAAGGAACCGGGCGACATCGCTGCGATCGTAGGCGACTTCTCCATCGCTGGAGAGCCGCGAACCTACAAACAAGCAGCCGATGCACCGGATTCAGCGGAATGGATGACTGCCATGCAGGCCGAAGTCACCGGCCTCCTGGAACAAGGCACCTGGGAACTTGTCGACCTACCAAAGGGTCGCAAGGCGATCAAGTGCAAATGGGTATACGTTGTCAAGCGCAACGAGAACGGAGAAGTGGATCGCTACAAGGCAAGGCTCGTAGCCAAGGGGTTCACGCAAGTTCAAGGCATCGACTACGAAGACACCTTCGCTCCCGTCGCCCGTCTGGAATCCTGGCGATACCTCATCGCCCTAGCGACTATCCAGGACTGGGAAATCCATCAGATCGACTTTGATAGAGCATATCTGAACGGAGAACTCGACGAGGAGCTATACATGGAGCAACCTGAAGGTTTCGTAACGGACGCAGGCAAAGTATGCCGCCTGCGGAAAGCAATATACGGGTTAAAGCAAGCGGGACAAACATGGTTCCTCACGCTCAAAGCCTGTCTCGAGGACATTGGATTCGCATGCCACGATGCCGGCGACGTATCCATCTTCATTTGCTGTCAACGAGGGGGATCCACTCAAATTTTAGTGGTTTACGTTGACGACCTAACTATGATGGGAAACAGCCTCGATCTCATCCAACAAACGAAAGAGGCATTGAAGGAAAGGTTCCAACTCAAGGACCTTGGCGAACTCAAGTACTACCTCGGCATTCGTGTCACGAGGGATAGGGGGAGTCGAGCTACATACCTCGACCAGGAAACGTACATCGAGTCCGTTCTCAAACAATTCGGATACGAAGACTGCAACCCCGCATCCACACCACTCGGCACTGACATCGTACTCGAGAAGAACGAGGAAGACCCCGCGGACTGTCCACAAGACCGCATCAAGCTCTACCGCTCACTCCTCGGCTCACTCATGTACGCCATGCTCGGGACTCGCCCCGACATCGGCTTCGCCGTCACCCGACTTTGCCAATATCAGGCAAACCCTTCACCGAAACACGTAGCTGCCGCCTATCGTGTTCTCAAGTACCTCCGCGGCACCTCCAACTATCGACTCTGTCTAGGTTAGAACGACGAGACTGATAGCCGTTTGCTCGGTTACACCGACGCAGACTTCGCGAACGACAAGGACAACTCCGTCTCAACATCCGGCTGGGTTTACAAACTCGGTAGAGGCGCGACCAGTTGGTCCTCTCGCAAGCAACACTCTGTGGCTCGAGACACCTTTGACACAGAGTACTTCGCAGCCGACGAAGCAGTCCGACATTTACAGTGGCTCGAAATCTTCGCTGAGTACATCGAACACCCACTCGCGAAGCCTGTCCCTCTCCACTGCGACAACAAATCTGTTGTTGACGCTGCCCAGTCACCCAATGTCAAGCATCGCACGAAACACACCCGCGTCAAAGCTCACGCTGTTCACGAGCAATTCGAAGCAGGTCTGATCGAACTCGTTAGGATTCCCGGTGTCGACAATCCGGCTGATATTCTCACAAAGCCCTTACCGGCTGAGGTACACAGCCGTCACACCCAGTCTCTTGGCCTCGTTCCGTATCGCCTCGCCAAGGGGGAGTGTTGAAGCGCCTAGTGGCTCTGGCTCGGCGTTCCGCCTGGCATGGACTTAAGGTGGACATCTTAGATTAGGCGCTGCTAATACGTAGATAGTGATTGAACAATCATATGTAGTGCTCCCACACACGGACCTCTTTATGGCAGGCTTCCCCATTCTAGTGGACTTTCAATTTTGCTTCCTTTTAGTATATAAGGACTCCTCTCGCATCCCCACTCTGCGTGCTCTTTCCCTTCGCACTCAGAGTAAGTCCCTTCGTTGCCCTTGCGCAGTATGCACTTATGCTTACGCCCTGTATAGCTAATCCCCCGTGTGTATTAGGTTAGATCTATACAGTGTGCTCTTTCCCTTCGCACTCAGACTAATCCCCCGTGTGTATTAGATCGTGCCCGCGTGCCACTCGCCAGTTCGCGCTCGCGCAGCCCAGTAGTCGTATCACGACAATAATCATGCTCACTATTAGGAGAGAAGAAACCTTAGACATTGGCGGCGATGTCCCCAGAGACGAGCTGGAAGGAATAAACTTTGGAAGCACTAGTGTGGAAGCAGAATGACACTACGGGAATGAGCTGATTTCAGATCACCTGAAATGTCCTGGTCAAGCTATCAAAACTGTTTCATTTTTGAAGGCTTAACCGGGGCTTTCTGGTGTCCCAAAATGATAGATTTGCTACCACTTTTGTAGCCATTTGCGGTGCAGGAAAATGATAAATTTT
>NW_006767846.1:0-5704 GCF_000300595.1 Phanerochaete carnosa HHB-10118-sp
ATTTTGCCGCCCTCTGACTTTGCGATCCGAGTGTCCTGGTGGACGCCGTTTCATCATTCTCGAACGAGTCTAGAGGGGCATACACTGCATTTGGCGTCCCGGCCGCCGGACAGGTTGTGGTTGCCCGCCCAGACGGATACATCGGTACAATTGTCGGGCTGACCGAGACGCAGAGACTGGACGAGTATCTGAGAGGGTGGCAGCTTGTGTTATGATAGTACCATGGTGGCATGAGATAAGTTTTCCTTTTTCATTCTTGACTCGGTACTATTATTTTATCTTCTCTGGTGATTCAACTCATAGAGAGCAGCCTTATTGGCTCATCTGCTATTCCTTTGACTAGTAGAATAGTTCTCAGGTTAGGCTGAGTGGTAGTATATATAATCAGTGCATGTACAATAGTTCCCCAGCTTTCGGCTCCTTGTACACTCATGTCTTTTCTTGTATTCAAACCTCATCTGCGAATAAGGCAAATAGGCAAGCTTGAATCTTGAATAACAGACTTATGTCATAATAAATTTGATTATCTGGTCTGCTGTAGCTGTTGTTGTATTATAATTCCCGATATGACCAAAATCCATGTTTATGAAGATTATCGCGAGACTTAAACTTCTTAAAACCTGCTGTTGAAGCGCCTAGTGGCTTTGGCTCGGCGTTCCGCCCGGCATGGACTTAAGGTGGACATCTTAGAATAGGCGCTACTAATACGTAGATAGTGATTGGACAATCATGTGTAGTGCTCCCACACACGGACCTCTTTATGGCAGGCTTTCCCATTCTAGCGGACCTTCAATTTTGCTTCCTTTTTAGTATATAAGGACTCCTCTCGCATCCCCACTCTGCGTGCTCTTTCCCTTCGCACTCAGAGTAAGTTCCCTTCGTCGCCCTTGCGCATTATGTAGTATGCTCACCGGACCCCTGTCTAGCTAACACCGTGTGTATTAGGTATATAGCTATACAGCGTGCTCTTTCCCTTCGCACTCAGACTAACACCGTGTGTATTAGATCGTGCCCGCGTGCCACTCGCCAGTTCGCGCTCGCGCAGCCCAGTCGTCGTATCACAACAATAGGTTATGAGCCCCGGCTTGTAACTGGCCCCCATCTACCCTCCATCCCTCACGAGTCTTCACTCGGAGAGATCCGGCACCAGCTGCACATTTGCTCCATAACACCTCAGGGTCTTTACCCCAAGTGTTACTCCACATCGCAACACGGACACTAGAGATCCTCTAGTGCATGTCTAGTCCATCTGCATCACGCCCACCTTCACCAACTGCACCGACACCTGCACCCGCTCCGGCACCCCGTCCTACACGTCGCACTCCCGCCGCTCCAACCACACCCTCTCAATCCGCGTCATCCGCACCTCGCCGCACAACAACCATGTCCTCCGCCTCCGCATTCGCATCAGCCACCGGTCCGCCGTCGATGAAACTCAACGCGATCGGAAAGCTGAAAGGTTCCAGCGACTACCCACGCTGGTCCCTGATGATGCAGCAGTACTTCATTGCTGCACGCGCATGGAAGGTCGTCGACGGCACCGAGGGAGCCCCTGTCCCAAGCAGCTCCGTCTCCGCTGCGGACATCGAAGCATGGGAGACGACGAACGCATACGCGAGGTTCTACATCCTCAGCACGCTCGGCGACGAGCTCCTGCACCTCGCGAACCCAGTAGACATCACAGCCGCCGCGCTGTGGAAGAAGCTGAAGGACAACTACGCCGCCTCCACCACAATGTCGGCATTCGTCAAGTTCCGTGCGTACTTCTCGCATGCGATCACGGACAGCAATGACCTCGCTGCCCAACTCGACGAACGCGCCCGACTCTGGCAAGAGGTCAGCGCCTCCGGGATCCTCCAAACCCTGGAGCTCCTGCAGATATTTGGCCTGCTCACGGCCCTCCCCGACTCGTTCAACAACGTCGTGGAGCCCATCCTCGCAGTCACCAAGCCCGCTGACTTGAAGCTCGACGACATCCGCAACCGTCTCCTCGACGAAGCGAAACGTTGCAGCTCCTCCACCAACGTCGCCGCCTTCCACGCACCGAAGGCGTCTACCTCAGGCAAAGCCAAAGCTGGCAAACCTGACGGCAAGAAGGGCAAGTGCAACTTCTGCCACTACAAAGGCCACTACGAGCAGGACTGCAGAAAGAAAAAGGCCGCCGCCGAAGAGGTGCGGAAGGGCAGCAATGGCAAAGCCCAGGACGGTAAAAGTAATCCGTCCGGTAGTAGTACTGGTCACGCATCTGTACATGTAGTCACCGCCGAAGGAGCCGCTGCTCCCGAGGCCGAAATTCACTCCGCTTCCTGGTATCTCCACGGTGTGAAACGCTGGATGTTAGACTCCGGCTGTACACGACACATTACGAACGACCTGAACGACTTCGCTGAGTACACCGCATTCGCGTCGCCTACATACGCAACACTAGCAGACAAGGCGAAAACGCAAGTAAGCACGCTCGGTTCAGGTGTTGTCGAGGGCACTATGCTCATCGACAACAAACCAGTAAACATCAGGCTAGAGAACGTTCTCTACAGCCCTGCAATGTCCGGACCGCTAATATCCGTCTCATGCATCGAAGACAAAGGCTTCGATCTCGTCTTTGGGAAAGGACGAGCCCAAATCAAGCGTGGTAACACCACGTTTGGCATAGGCACTAAGTCCCGCGGTCAGTATTGGTTGGACCTTACTCCACCTCCACCATCTGTTGCGGTCTCCACACACAACGCCACTTCGCTCGACGTTATCCATCACCGGTTTGGTCACCTGAACTGGGAGGCAGTACGCAAGCTCGCCGCTGCTGATTCCTCTCCGGTCAAAGGCCTCATCGCCGCCGATATGGACAAACCTTCGCATCCCTGCGAAGGCTGCGTTTTGGGCAAAGCACACAGGCGTACATTCCCCACATCGTCCACCTCACGCGCCAACAAACCCTTCGACCTCATTCACTCTGACCTCGACGGACCCATGTCGGTGGTGTCCCTCACGGGCCACCGATACTTCGCTACCTTCATCGACGACTGCTCCGACGTCACATGGGTCTACTATCTGCGAACAAAGGATGAGTTCCTCTCCGCGTTCAAAGACTTCGTAGCCCTCGTTGCGCGACAGTTCGACACGGTCATCAAGGTTTTTCGGTCAGATCGAGGGGGTGAATACCAGTCCAACGAGTTCATCAACTTGTTGAAGAAATCTGGGATCATCCACGAGCGCACGATACCCGGTACCCCACAGCAGAACGGCAAAGCTGAGCGCATGAACCGCACGCTCGTAGAAGCCGCTAAGTCAATGCTACAAACCGCTGGGTTATCACACGGATTCTGGGAAGAAGCTGTTCGCACAGCTGTGCACGTACGCAACAGAGGCCCTAAGAAAGCCATTGCATGGTGTACGCCTTTGGAACAACTCACTGGCACCACACCGGACGTGTCCCACTTCCGGGTCTTCGGTTGCCAGGCCTATCGCCATATACCCGGGGATAAACGCAAGAAACTCGATGCTAACGCTGAGAGCCTAGTGTTTATCGGCTACGAGACGAATTCTAAAGGTTATCGTCTATGGGATAAACGTAGCAGAAAGATCACCATGAGTACTGATGTGATATTCGACGAGTCGATCTTCCCCAACAAACTCCTACCCTCATCGTCCTCGACACAACCGACCAGATCTACATCCACGCTGCCATCATCCGTCGAACTCGAACTACCACCCCTTAACATGCCACCGGCTCCTACGCAGCCACCACAGCCTGTACCACCTCCTACTCAACCCATCACGCCAAAACCGCCTACAGCATCCCAGATACCACGCCTTACACCTCGAACAGAGTTGTATCCAGCTCCGCCAATCCCGCCAAGTGCACCGGTCAAGCCTGAACTCAAAGGCAAGACCAAAGCCTCACCATCTTGCATCGTTGCCCCTCCACCACTACAGCCAAATCCCAACACTACCTCGTGGGACTACAATCCCTTCACCAACCCTGAGCATGCCACGACGTCATCAGGCGTCCGTTGCAGTACCCGCGAACGTAAGGCAACTCAGAAATAGACGAGCATTTGGCCCGGAGCGACCGAAGCGGACATCGAGGAAGCACTGAACACAGGCAAGGAACCGGGCGACATCGCTGCGATTGTAGGCGACTCCTCCATCGCTGGAGAGCCGCGAACCTACAAACAAGCAGCCGATGCACCGGATTCAGCGGAGTGGATGACTGCCATGCAGGCCGAAGTCACCGGCCTCCTGGAACAAGGCACCTGGAAACTTGTCAACCTACCAAAGGGTCGCAAGGCGATCAAGTGCAAATGGGTATACGTTGTCAAGCGCAACGAGAACGGAGAAGTGGATTGCTACAAGGCAAGGCTCGTAGCCAAGGGGTTCACGCAAGTTCAAGGCATCGATTACGAAGATACCTTCGCTCCCGTCGCCCGTCTGGAATCCTGGCGATACCTCATCGCCCTAGCGACTATCCAGGACTGGGAAATCCATCAGATTGACTTTGATAGAGCATATCTGAACGGAGAACTCGACGAGGAGCTATACATGGAGCAACCTGAAGGTTTCGTAACGGACGCAGGCAAAGTATGCCGCCTGCGGAAAGCAATATACGGGCTAAAGCAAGTGGGACGAACATGGTTCCTCACGCTCAAAGCCTGTCTCGAGGACATTGGATTCGCATGCCACGACGTCGGCGACATATCCATCTTCATTCGCCGTCAACGAGGGGGATCCACTCAAATTCTTGTGGTTTACGTTGACGACCTAACTATGATGGGAAACAGCCTCGATCTCATCCAACAAACGAAAGAGGCATTGAAGGAAAGGTTCCAACTCAAGGACCTTGGCGAACTCAAGTACTACCTTGGCATTCGTGTCACGAGGGATAGGGGGAGTCGAGCTACATACCTCGACCAGGAAATGTACATCGAGTCCGTTCTCAAACGATTCGGATACGAAGACTGCAACCCCGCATCCACACCACTCGGCACTGACATCGTACTCGAGAAGAACGAGGAAGACCCTGCGGACTGCCCACAAGACCGCATCAAGCTATACCGCTCACTCCTCGGCTCACTCATGTACGCCATGCTCGGGACTCGCCCCGACATCGGCTTCGCCGTCGCCCGACTTTGCCAATACCAGGCAAACCCTTCACCAAAACACGTAGCTGCCGCCTATCGTGTTCTCAAGTACCTCCGCGGCACCTCTAACTATCGACTCTGTCTAGGTCAGAACAACGAGACCGATAGCCGTTTGCTCGGTTACACCGACGCAGACTTCGCGAACGACAAGGACAACTCCGTCTCAACATCCGGCTGGGTTTACAAACTCGGTAGAGGCGCGACCAGTTGGTCTTCTCGCAAGCAACGCTCTGTGGCTCGAGACACCTTCGACGCAGAGTACTTCACAGCCGACGAAGCAGTCCGACATTTACAGTGGCTCGAAATCTTCGCTGAATACATCGAACACCCACTCGCGAAGCCTGTCCCTCTCCACTGCGACAACAAATCTGTCGTTGACGCTGCCCAGTCACCCAACGTCAAGCATCGCACGAAACACACCCGCGTCAAAGCTCACGCTGTTCACGAGCAATTCGAAGCAGGTCTGATCGAACTCGTTAGGATTCCCGGTGTCGACAATCCGGCTGATATTCTCACAAAGCCTTTACCGGCTGAGGTACACAACCGTTACACCCAGTCTCTTGGCC
>NW_006767847.1:0-5691 GCF_000300595.1 Phanerochaete carnosa HHB-10118-sp
GCTGCTTGTCAACATGTATACTCTCTGTCTTCCAAGTCTCATTGACATGATACAGTCTAGCACCCACATACAACCATGTTCGATAAGCAGGTTGTACTAGACTGTGATTAAAATATGTGATTTAGGTATTAATTGAAAGTGCTGATATGTACACAGTCCTGTGGAGGATAGTACCCACAGTACACATCCTACACAGCTTCCATATAAGTGCCCTGTTTTTGTACCTTTGGGTGTTCTCTGATGCATTTAAATCAATACCAAGTGTTACTCCATCTTATGTCTAACTTTCCATTCTCACCCTCAATGATGTTGTTGTAGTATCTGAGGTGCCAGATGCACATCAGCCGTGCCGGCAGAGATACCGACATGACGCGCTTAGGCTGTCATGCCCAATATGGATCTGTCATGCCTGTTTTAGATATGACCCGCGCAGAGCACTCTCGGCTCTGTGCCCCATTATATTTCCTTGCAGTCTCAGCTTCCTAAGGTACATTTTATTGGTCTGACCAGATTAGAAAGTAGACAACCTATATAAGAACATGTAGTATTATTCTAGGAATTTATCCTTGATTACTCGTGAATCCCCCGCCTGCGCGAAGTCTTTCACAACAGGTTATGAGCCCCGCGCTCTAATCATCGGTCACCGACATCACCTGCAGGGTCAACACGACCCTTTCCCACTGTTGATCAAACCTTGATTGACCCTGTGATACCACGTCCAGAATGAACTCTATCTAGGTGCCGCTATAAACCGTTGTTCTCGAGAGTATGGACAGTTCTCCGAAGATTGAAGCTCTGAAGGGCACGGAGAATTACTTTTCCTGGAACATTCAAATCCAAGACATTCTCACACTCGCTTTGCTGTTAGAATATCCCAAGGGTACGAAGACCCTACCTGCTGATGCGGCTTTGGCAGCCAATTGGCAGACGAAAAACCGGAAGGCATTAAGCACCATCCGCCTCCAGTGCGCCCCCACCGTCATCATTCACATCGTCGACTGTACCACCTCGAAGGATGCATGGGACACGCTCACGAACACGTTCACCAACTCTGGTATGATGTCGAGGGTCACGGTGATGAGAAGACTGCAGAAGATGCAGATAGGAGAGGAGGCAAATGTAGAATCAGAGATTCGCCAAATGAAGCAATACAGGTTCCAGAATAGTCAGATGGAAGGCACGATGAGTGATCTGGAATTTGCTCAGAATATTCTAGCCACACTTCTCCAATCCTGGGACCCCCTCGTTAACTCCACCTCTATCAGAGCTACCACAGCTGAGGTCATGGGACATATTCTATCTGAAGAAGCCTGTTGCGCCGAGCGCGCGGCATCAACTACGACTTCTACAGCCTTTATCGCGAAGGGCACTGCCAAGCCAAAGCGGAAATTATAGTTCCAGAAGGGTGTCATGTGTTACAACTGTTAGAAAGAAGGACACATCAAGGCTGAATGCCAATCAGCCAAAACCCAGACTTCCAGTAATGACAGCAAGTCTAGCACATCGAATGCGCATGTGGTCGAACTCACAAACAAATCCAACTTGTACGCCTTCGCATCGCGTGAAAGCACACCCGCTTTTGTCGCCAAAGGCGAGACCTGGCTCAGGGACACCGCCACCGAGCATCATATCGTACGTGATCGCACAGCATTCGTGACTGCACAGCGTTCATGACTTATGTCGTGACACCAGGCAGCACCATCACGGGTGTTGGCAGCGCTTGTGCCACATCGGGCCGTGGTGATGTGCGCGTATTGTTCGCCACCAAGGCCGGGACTGTGCCTGTCACTTTGAAGGACATCCTGCATGTGCCATCTATGCACTATAATTTGTTGTCGCTGGGTCGCATGACCAGCGCCGGCATCAAATTTATTGGTGAAGGAGACGGGCTGTCTCTAGTTGATGGTACCCGAATCATCGGTACCAGGTGGAAGGTCAGTGATCAGCTGTATCATATGGATTTGAGAATCTGCCGCCCGACACCGTCCCCCACGACCTCTGTGTCATGAGCACTCACAGTGCACACCACTTGTACTTGGTACGAGTGGCATTGCACACTGGGTCACATTAACCGAGGCCAGCTGCAAGAGATGCAGAGACTGGGCCTGGTTGATGGGAGGGTGGTTGACACTGCATCAGACCCTGAATTTGAATGCGAGACATCCATTCAGGCGAAGCATGTGCGCGCTCCATTCTCCAAAATTGCCACTACTCGCATTCATCAGCTTAGCGATCTAATCTTCTCTGATATCTGGGGCCCTGCGCAGATCGCATCACTGCAGGGCAACCTTTATCTTATCAGTTTCACTGATGCTGCCTCCCGGTATGTGATGATCACATTCATGAAGACACGCAATGCTGCCCTTGATTGTTTCAAAAAATTCGAGCAACTTCTTGAGACACAGTGCTTCCGGCGCATCAAAACCATACATGTGGACAATGCCAAGGAGTACACGGAAGGCCAATTCAAGGCCTACCTAGAATCTCGCGGCATCATCTGTTGCACCACGGCATCCTACTCGCCTCTGCAGAATGGTGTTGCTGAACGTCTGAACCGTACGCTTGCTGAACACACGCGGGCAATGCTTATCACGCACAAATCCCCTAAGTTCTTGTGGCAGGAAGCTTTCGCTTACACCTGTTATCATAAAAACCGGTCCCCGACCCGATCACTCCAAAGTGTGACGCCATACAAGCTATTTTGGGACAAGCGTCCCAATCTCCAGGATGCTCAGGAGTTTGGTATACTCTGCTGGGTGCTTGTCCCGGACAACAGGCGCACTGGGAAACTTGATGCCAAGTCTGAAAAATACCACTTCACTGGAATCAGCGATAATAGCGCAGGTTGGCGCTATTATGCTCCAGGTATGCGTCAAATTTTGGTCTCGCGCAATGTAATCTTTCAGCAGCAGTGTGTGGCACCTATTCCTCTTGTTGACGGAAGCTCCGG
Source organism: Phanerochaete carnosa HHB-10118-sp (assembly GCF_000300595.1). NCBI lineage: Eukaryota > Fungi > Basidiomycota > Agaricomycetes > Polyporales > Phanerochaetaceae > Phanerochaete > Phanerochaete carnosa. The sequence continues at coordinate 2,951 of NW_006767847.1, forward strand.
GCTTGAGGGGGAGAGTTCTACTGGTACGCCTACATCAGTTTCTACCAAGCCCAAAGCTCCCGCCATTGCCAAAACATCACCGCAGATCCAGACACCTGCGAAATCACTCCAGGAACCAGCCTCTGTGCCGATGCCCGTCCGCGCATCAACCCGCGCCACAAAGCGCGTCGATTACCGGCAACTTTATGAGACTGGTAAACAAGTCCCCACTGATCTGTCTCCTGCCACCCAGGCACACATGGCCTTTGCCGCCGCCGATTTTGACAATCCACGGAATATCAAGGAGGTGCGGCAGCGGGAGGACTGACCACAATGGGATGCGGCCATGGATTCGAAGATGACACAGCTCAAGGCCCGAGGGTCTTGGGAGCTGGGGGACTTGCCAGAGGGACAAAAGGTGGTCGGATGCCACTGGGTGTACGCGATCAAGCGTGACACTGACGGCTCAATCATCAAATACAAGGCGCATCTTGTCGCGCAAGGCTACTCACAAATCCCCAGACAGGACTATTTTGTGATCTATGCACCAGTCGTGCAACTTGAGTCTTACCGCGTTTGTGCCGCTATCACCACCGTCTCTGATCTGGACAACAACACCATAGACTACGAAGACGCCTACCTCAACGGCACACTTGAGGAACCCATCTACATGCGCCAAGCGCCCAGCTACGATGACAGCTCTGGGCGCATCTACATCATGATCAAAGCAATTTATGGCCTGAAACAGGCCGGCCGCGTCTGGAATGATTTGCTAAATCATGTCCTTGTCACCCTTCTGGGCTTCACGCGCTCAACTGCAGACCCGTGTGTATACTACAAACCTGCTACGTCGCTAACAATGGCATTGCTCCATGTAGACAACACCACACTGTACGGAAAGCGCAAGGCACTCAATGATCTCAAAGCCGAGATCGCCAAGCATTTCTCCATCACCTCCTTGGGAAATCTCAGAACCTTCGTCGGTCTTCAGATTGATCGCAACCGCGCTGCCCACACTTTCACCCTCCATCAGACACACTATGTCCAGACCATCCTCGAACGTTTCGGGATGCAGGACTCCAATCCTGTCGCCACACCGCTTGACCCAAATGTCAAGCTCGTGCCGCTCTCTGATAGCGAGGTGCCCGTTGATGTGCCCTATGCCGCCGCCATCGGCTCCCTTATGTACGCCGCTGTTGGCACCCATCTGGACATCGCATTCTCTGTCCAGACGCTATCCCAATTCACCACGCGCCCCTCTCCCACGCATTGGACAGCCGTCAAGCATGTCCTCCGCTATCTCAAGGGCACTGCCGCCCTCAGTCTCACTTACGGTCCTGACATCAAGGGTCTAATCGGGTACTCAGATGCCAATTGGGCCCAGTCCCTCGCTGACCGCTGCTCCGTCTCCGGCTATGCTTTTCAGTTCGCCAGCGGCATCGTCAGCTGGAGCTCAAAGAAGCAGGCCACCGTCGCCCTTTCCACGATGGAAGCCAAGTACATCACTCTTGCGCATGCTGCCAAGGAAGCTGTCTGGCTCTGCCACCTTCTCGCCAAGCTTGGCACTTCCTCGGACTCTCCCACAACTGTTCACACAGACAATCAATCCGCTATCGCATACGCACATGACCACCAATTCCACGCCTGCTCAAAACACATTGACATCCGGCATCATTTCCTCCGCGATCTCATCAACGCCGGTACTATCTCTGTCATTCACTGCGCCTCCAAAGACAACGCCGCTGACATGTTTACCAAGGCGCTCGCTCACCCTACTCACACCCAGCAGCTCTCCCTTGTGAACATGACTGCTTGTTGAGGGGGAGTGTTGTAGTATCTGAGGCGCCGGATGCGCATCAGCCGCGCCGGCAGAGATACCGACATGACGTGCTTAGGCTGTTATGCCCAATATGGATCTGTCATGCCTGTTTTAGATATGACCCGCGCAGAGCACTCTCGGCTCTGTGCCCCATTATGTTTCCTTGCAGTCTCAGCTTCCTAAGGTACATTTTATTGGTCTGACCAGATTAGGAAGTAGATAACCTATATAAGAACATGTAGTATTATTCTAGGAATTTATCCTTGATTACTCGTGAATCCCCCGCCTGCGCAAAGTCTTTCACAACAGATGTTGTACTCATGAGCACAACCAAACTGCACGGCTCATTTACAATTTCTCCACGTTCAAGCACTGCATCTGCAATCAACTCACCTTCCTTGTACTCATGATCTAGGTGACATTAAGGAGTTTCTGTGCATGCGCATACAACGAGTTGGCAGTAAGATCATCATTTATCAAACAGCCTACCTAGACAAGGTACTCAAACAATGCAGCCAGACAAATGCCAAACTGGCTAAAACTCCACTTCCCGAAGGTTACATACCAGAACCCCATGAAGAAGCAGTCAACGCTGCTTGCCGTAGCCACTATCAAGTGGTTATTGGCTCGCTCCTTTACATCATGCTCAGAACCAGAACGAACATCGCATTTGTGGTCACCAAGCTCGCACAATACAGCACAAACCCCAGTGAAGACCACCTGAACTGTGCATTATATACTCACTGCTATTTTTAGGGCACTCGCGAATACATGCTCAAATATGATGGTGCTTCCAGACTTGGTCTGGTGGCCTATACCGATGCAGATTGGGGCGCTGATCCAAAGTGCCGCTCACAGACTGGCTACCTCCTCAAGCTTGCAGGAGGAGCTTTCATCTGGAGCTCATACGCACAGAAGTCAGTTGCTGGTTCTACCAAAGACG
>NW_006767848.1:0-5687 GCF_000300595.1 Phanerochaete carnosa HHB-10118-sp
CCATTTGAGAACATTACGCGGTGTGACGTACCGGGAGGTTGATGTAGAAGCACCACCTCCAAGATACATGGTCTGCTCGGATTAGCAAATGCACGTCCCTCGCTGAGCATTTCTACCCACCGGTAAATGCTCCGCCTGAGAGTGCAGAAGTCAGCATGCACCTCACTCAACGGTGAGATGCGGCCTCTTACCTAGCAGGGGGCCAACGATACTCGCTATGGCAAGCAATGCGCCAAACGCACCAAACAACGCTGGACGGTCCTCAAGCCGCGTGAACTAATCAAGCCGTGCGTGAGAACCGCCAAGAAAATGGTTGATAAGATTACGCACTGATGCAATGGTCGCAATGGAGCAGATGGTGATACTGTAGCAGCCTAGTCAGCCGTTCCGAAGTCTGAGCTTGAGTGTCAGGTACTGACCCAGCAGCCCCACACCCAGCTACTGCCCGGCCAAAGATCAATACCCGCATGGAAGGAGCCTGGGTACAGTTCGATACAGCGCACCAATGAAGCGAGTGACCTGGCTCACCGCCCCACATAACACAGACCCAGTCTCGAAGACCACGATGGAAGTGATGTAGACGGTCTTGATGGGTATCGTGTTGATCAGTTGTCCGACGCAGAGCATGAGCCCCGCTTCAGTCAAAAAATCTATAGCGTTTCATTAGGACAGAGACCGAAGGGTGAAGTGGCGGGCTTTACAAGCTGCGGCGACCCACGTGGCAAGGTCAAGTGCGTTGAAGACGGAGACGATGCGCGGCAGCGCAGTGGCTACCTGAAGGCCGTCAGTCTAATGTTCGCGGCGGCTGACGTTATAAATGAGGGCTCCTACGATGGTCTGATCGAGGTTCACAAGCAGAACTGACAGCAATAAAGAGCTTATAGAGATGTTATCAGTGGTCGCCCGAATGGTATCGTAGACGAGATACATACCCGAAGACTACAACGAGCCTTCCACCGCGCAGATACTCAGGCTCTGTGCGTAAGGGTGTGGCTTTTAATTCTTGTGTACCGTCTGGCTTGCCCGGTAACGGCGACCCTTTATTTTCTGTTGCCTCGAAAGGCAGGCCTTCGACTTGCAGCGAAGGTGGCGTCGTGTAGGCGTTGTGCGACATACTGCACCAATGTACGACTGGTATTCATCGGTGAGCAGATGAGCAGCAAGGTAGATGCACTTGCCTGCCTGGCCGTTAGAAGGTGAGAGGACTGGCAGGAAGTGGGCATGCCCCGCGATCCGTGAGACCAGGAGGCAGTCTGGTCTTCATCCGCGTCTACCAGCTGGGCTCCGAACAGGCCGAGCCCAGATTGCGTTGGACATCGAGGAATCCATGCGCATCTTTCACGACGGGTTCTTGGGAAGTTGTTGAGATGCCCTTTAAGGAAGCTACGGCGCTTGTAAGGTCTCCCATCAAAGTGATCCGTCCTTTGTATTGCGGTCACCGCCATTCGATATCTCTCCGCGACAGGCGGACGCTAGCGCCAAGTCCAACGGGTTACCAAAGCTAAACATTGCACTCATTGAACCTACCCTTCGACTCTTAACCATCATGTTCCGTGCACTGCGGCCCACATCCCCCTCACTTCCTCGACCTTTTTTTTAACGTGGACGCCTGAGGCCTGAGATCCCAACTACAGCTTGTCGACAATGTGGCCCTTCTCAACGTCGTATCCTACGCGAACGCTCCAGCAACTGGAGGCAGAATACGACTATATCATCGTCGGAGGTATGCACACGTCACCAAGCCACGCTCCCTGCCTACACTCACGTTTGGCACGACCCAGGCGGAACGGGTGGATGCGTCCTGGCTCGCCGGCTCGCCGAAGACAGCAGCAGCAGCGTGCTCGTCATCGAGCGCGGCGACGCTCGCGACATCTGGCTCGACCGCTTCCCGTTGCCGTCGACACACCACTGGTCCGACGGCAAGCACAGCATGGTTCTCGAGGCAGACATGCTCGGTCAGAAGACAGACATCATCACTGGCAAGGGCCTCGGCGGGACTTCGAGGATCAACGCAATGCAGTACAGTCGCGGCGCGCCTGGCGAGTACAACGCGTGGGCGCAGGCTGGGCGCAAGGGATGGAGTTATCAAGAGCTGCTGCCGTATTTCGAGAGGGCAGAGTGCTTGTACAATCCAGTGACGAAGGGACATCACGGCACTGAAGGTATGTTATTTGCTGGGCCTCCAAGATACAAAATGTTCACACCAAGCAGGTCTATGGAAGATCCAGTCCCCGTCGTCCACCTTCAAGTTCGGTCTCAACGAACAGTGCGTAATCTTGCGCATATATCCACAATTGCCCGTAAATAACTCCGTATACGCGCTTCCAGCATCATCAAGGGCTCGCAGAAAGCGGGCTTCGCCTATGGCAAAGATGTCAGCGACCCGAAGCTGCCCACCTCGGGGTGCTTCCTGATCCACCACACTATCGACTCGTCGGGCAACCGCCACAGCACGTTCCGGGCATTCCTCCCGAAGGAGTTTGTGCTCGCGCATGACCAGAATCTGCACCTGTGCGTGAACACTGTCGCGCGCAAAATTGAGACGGCGCGTCTGGCGGACGGGAACCTGAGGGCTACAGGTGTGGTCATACAGAGCGTGACGCCCGGTGCGGCGAGTGTGCTCGTTAAGGCCCGGAGGGAGGTCATTTTGTGCTCGGGCGCACTACGGACCCCCCAGATATTGATGCTCAGGTACGACAAGATCCTGGCAATGCCCTTCATAGCTTACCGAGCTCTTTATGCGTATAGCGGCATTGGCCCCGAGAAGCACTTGAACGACATGGGCATCCCAGTCGTGTATAACCTCGAGGGCGTTGGCTCGAGTCTGGTACGCCTCTTCTATCTCCCTCTGGCATTGCTGCTGACTTGCAACTTCAGCAAGACCACATGGGCGCGCACCTCGACCTGCAGTGCACGCTTGAACACTCGTTGGCCGTTCTTATCTGGCGGCCGTGGTATCTCTTTTACCAGCTCCTGCGCTACTTCCTCTTTGGCGATGGATGGTTCCTCACTTCGCTCGTCGAAGTATGCGTCCTCACCTGCGAGCGCTGGCTTGATGCGGACGCGGGGCAGAAGCCGCTTGGCGAGAACGATAAGGATGCGTCACGGCCGGAGAACGTTCCGGATATCGAGATCATCACTGTACGCTCTCCTCTTCGCTTTTGACAAGACGAGCCGCGCTGACGACGACGGCAGAGCTCGATCTGCGACTGGCGCTCCCCAGGGTACGACCGCACGCGGGGCGGGTTCACGATGCTTGCTGCGCCGCTACGACCATTCTCGCGGGGCACCCTCCGCTTGTGCTCCTCGGACCCGCTCGAGCAGCCCGCCGTCAACCTGAACTACCTCGCCGATGTGCGCGACCGCACCAACCTGCGCGCGGGCATCAGACTGTGCATGCGCATCGCGCGTGAGATGGAGAACGGAGGGTACCCCGTGGGCTACTTCAAGGCCCCACGAAGCCTCGATGACGACGCGCTCGACGCGTTCATCGTGGGCCACAGCCAGAGCTTCTTGCACTACAGCAGCACTTGCCGCATGGCGCCGCGCGACGATCCCGAGCCGGGTGTCGTGGACGACGAACTCCGGGTGCACGGGTTCAAGAACTTGAGGATTGCGGACGCGAGTATCTTCCCGCAGGTGCCTGCGGCGCATTTACAAGCGCCCGTCGTCGTTGTGGCGGAGAAGTGTGCGGATATGGTGAAGGCTAGCGCTCTCAAGTTCAAGTCAGACATGAAATCGGCCAATTGACCGCCATGAATAGGTTAAATAAGCGGACACCGTCCTTCTCAGGTGATGAGTTATGGGTATTATCATTTTTTCTGTGGAATTTCGTGTTAAAGTCTGCATGTTCCTTTCGTGTCCGGCCCTCTGCAACAATATTTGTGACAAGGATCGGCTGTTGGCCTGTCCGTACAGACCTTGGATTCGTGCCTAATCCCGCGCCTAATCCACACTTGGTCTATAGTCAGCCACGGAGACTAGCCTGTCAACAGCCCACTATTCCTGGGGCAGCCCGCGTCTCGCACGCGTCGACAGCAGCTGGAAGCCCTTGGGCACGACGTCGGGCTGGACGAGCAGAAATCCGAACGCGAGCCCACCAACCACGACGGCAGAGCGGAAAGTGTGCGCGGGACAAGTTCAGGGGACGCTAATGTTGCTGCGCACCCGAACACCACTGTTGGCTAGTCATCGATTCATCGCCAGATAGGCTGTCAACGTCGCGACGCCCTCCTGCGTGCCGGAGCCCAGACGCTCCTGTATATCGCCTTCCCCGCGTCCCAATTCCCGCTGACCACAGCGCTGATACCGGCAGCGCGTGCAGGACACCAACGAGAACGAGCTCATGCCAATCACGCTGGATAGCACGTTCGCGGATAGCACGGCCAGGGTGTTCGTGCGCGCGCTCAAGGTCACGCTGAGTAACCACGAGATGGCACTGACTCCGAAGTTTGTTGCGAAAGGGCACTAGACTGGTGGCTGTCGTCAGTATTTTGCTGTGTTCAGTTTCGCTCTCAAGCTGCTTGTTTCGTTTGTCTAGCGTACAAGTGTCGTCACTAGAATCTTCACAGAACGACGCGGAGTCCGGAAGTTCGGAGCCCACGAGCGTACGATAATGCGCCTCACAGCAGATCCCCGTCCTGCCTCAAACTCACGTCGACTTTCCCGTGTGCCCAGTGGCTGATCAGCACGCCGGCCATGGCATTCGCCGGCGGGCCCTTGAACAGCGGTTCGTCCTTCGTCTTGGCGGCGTCCTCCGCCGCCGGCGCGGTCTCTTCGACGCCCGAGTCCCACTTCGGCGCCTGCTTCGCGGAGGCGCCGTCGGCGTTTGCGAGGACGGACAGGACCTCCTCGCGAGTGAACCACCGGGCGTCTGCAGGAGAACATGAGGGTGTTCAGGGGGGCGTTAGTGTTACGTGGAGAGGGTGGGGAGAGCGGGGAAAAGGTCACCTTCGAGCTCGTTGTCCAGGTCGGTGCGGACCGGTTCAGAAGGGTCGGCGACGGCGTAGTAGCCCGCCATCACGTTCGCGGGGAACGGCTGGGGTTGAGGAAGCATGTCAGGACCTCCGGCAGCACGGCTCAAAACAACGTCCGGCGCACCCATGGCTGCGTCGAGGAGTATTTCATCCCGAGCACTTTGACGCCGGCCTCTTCCCAGAGTTCGCGCTGAACCGTGTCCTCGTGGGACTCGCCGGGCTCGACGAACCCAGCCAGCGCCGAGTAGAAGTTCTTCGGCCAGTTGCGCTTGGGGACGTCAGTCGTGGCGTCGTGTATAAGTCGATGCATTGCTTACGTTGCGTCCGAGGAGGATTTTGCTGTTATCCGGGCTGACAGTCAGGATGATGACCACCGGGTCCGTTCGCGGGTGCATGTAGTTGTTCAAAGCTTTCCTAGAGGCACAATATTCAGCCATGTGTCATAGATTTGTGCGCGTCAGAAATATGCTTACGAGGTGGGGCATGGCTTCTCAGCCGACTTTGCAGCCCATGGCAACAGAGACGTACATCCGTGCTTCCACCCAGCCCAGAGCGTGTATACTGGCGAACCACATCCTGCACAGAACTGTATTCACATACTTGAGCCCCCAGGTGTCAGCCAAAGCACCTAAACGTCAAACACCGACCTTGTTTCTCGCCGTCCAGTCCACGAGCGTCCTCGCAACCGAGAAGACACCGCTGTCGAACTGG
>NW_006767849.1:0-5686 GCF_000300595.1 Phanerochaete carnosa HHB-10118-sp
AATCTCGAAATGGAGATGCAGATTATTGTCATGTACCTCTTCCTTCGCAGGTCGCACGCCTTCGTCGATTCCTCGACTCGGAGCGCACCTGGGACGACTACCCACAGCCCAAGTTCCCGGTCCACCCGGACATCGAGCTCTCGAGATCTTGATCATGCCCGTCCCCTGTTGTAGTCTGGTTCCATATGTTGTATGTTTGTCTCTAGATAATATGCCGGTCATATTTTCTTGTCGCTGCTGCATTTTGTACGCCTGCACCTCATGTTTGACACTATACATCTCACTGCATCTCGGCCTTTCAATGCATACTCTTCTGAAGGATCGCTGGCCAAAGTGTGTGGGTTATTACAGAATAATGAAGCAATACAATGTGACGAATAAAGTAGCGCAGGTAAAAAGTACAGATCGCAAGGGTCCACTTGGAAAAAACCGTGCAGGAAGAGGAAGACAGGGCGTGAACTAAGGACGATGATAGAAGGGACACGAAAACCCAGCAGCTACAGAGCGGCGACACAGAGGGCAGAGACGAGTTGTAATCCGACTTGGACGAGGAAGTTGTATAAGCGTCAATGACAATGTGAGAGTCAGATGCAGTAGTTCTAAACAAGTCAGTAGCAGTCCGTGATTGCGTAGTTGTGTAGTTGCGATGCAGGGGTATCAGTGAGACACAGTGACGCTAGCATGTCTGTTCCAATACTTGGTGGAAGCGGTGCCCTCGCCGGTGCCTCCAAGAGCGAGTGGGAACGGCACCGGTTTGTAAGACGAGATGCGGGGCGGTTCAGGCAGCGGGTTCGGGGGCGACGAGCTCAACGGCGGAAGCAGTGGCAAGGTGAACGTGGCCGGCTGGCGAGTTGTCCCGACTGGGGCAGCTCTGGGGTAGCTCGCGGCATGCTGTGGAGAGTGCGGCGGCGTGGCGAGGGTGAATGAGGTATGGCTAGAGCCATATGTCGACAGAGTGGTTTGCGCCGCGTCGCCGACGCTGGGGATGGTGCTCGCGCGGTGCAGGTCGTGGCTCATGATGGTCGTCGGTCGGGAGTCGCTGCTGATGTGGTGCCGGTGGTTTCCGTTGACGTGCATGTTGTTGGGTGCGTAGATCATGCTCCGGCCCTTCCACATCCTCTCAATCTCCCATGCATCCGTCGCCTTCAGAGTGTTAATGTCGGCGACAGACTGGAAGTCAGACGACGGACGAGTCGAGGCAGTTGTCGACGTACGTCTCTCAACATTGGCGCCCCAAGGGGAAGATGACGGAACGTAGGATTTCGAGCTGTGAGTGATGGGCGTCTGCGTGGCACGCGCCACGTCGTGCTGAGTGTCGCGATGACTGCGTCGTCCGTCCGGGGCACTAGACCTCTTATGAGAGTCGTCGCTGTATCTATGAGGATTTGAGGAGAGGCGTTCACCGTCTCCATGAAAAAGACCGCGCTCAGGGGAACCAGTCTGCTCCCGAGCTCGCTGCTGGTCACTGTCCTCAGAAGCACCTTCCCTTTCCGCACGCTTGCTCTTGCGCCTCGATGACCGGTCGCGGTCATCAGACGACTCACGCTCACGCCTGCTTTTCCTCGATGTCTCCTCTTTGGGAGATTCGACCACATGCCAGTGCTCACCATCGGCCACGAAGCTATTGCCAACTGGTTGCACGTTGCCCGAAGGGGTCCGGACGAGTTTGAAGGTCTCAGTGTGCTTTGACCGCATGCGGCGGGATCCATCCTTCTTGGTAGGCGATTCATCTCGAGTGGGAGACTTTGGTTCGTCTTGGGAAATCGAAACAGCCGTCGGCTGTTGCGAAGTGGAGGGCGGGATCGCAATCGATGGTGCCTGAGGAGTTGGAGGGTTCACAATCAAAGAGGCCCTGGCTAGAATAGAAGTATCCGTTGTGTTAGAAGACAGTGTCCGATGAATAGGTCGTTGTGGTGGCGTAGAAAATGAACGAGCGTTCGACGGGTCAGACTGAGAGAGCGACTGGGGTTTAGGTCTCGGGGTGCGATCGGTTGTAGGGTCTATGGCTGAAGGCTCTAGCTTTCGCTCGACTTGTAGTTCAAATTTTGGCTCTTGCATAGGCGGTGTGACGACTCGAGAACCCTCGGGAGTCGGTGGAAGTGACGCCTCTTTCCTGGGCACAGGTGCAGACGAGACCGAGGGTGCAGGCGCAGGTACGGTGGAGGGTGCAGGCGCAGATATAGGCGCAGGCGGGGATACCACAGAGGTCATCGAGGGAGCGGTGGGTATCTCTGGTAGGCTGCCCGAAGGTAGTGGCAGGTCAGGCAGGGGAGGCGATGCAGCTTGGACGACATGGTCCATCGGGAGCGCAGCAGACCGAGCAGGCAGAGACAGAAGGGAGGGTATCGTCGGTGGAGTCCTGGGTGACTCTTCGAGAGCTTGCTCCGGCTGCATCCTCGGGGACGACATGTACGTCTCGCCCTCCGAAATGACAGATAGAGGACCTCGTATGGGATGGCCAAAGAAGGGTGGTTGCGGTGGCGAGTATGAAAGAGGTTCAGGGGACGTGCTGAAAGGCATATCGCCGTCTTGAGCATGTCCTTGCGGCCTGTTGCCTCTTTCTGGCAAGTCAAGGTCCGAGCCAGAATCATCCGGATTGGCAACCATGAGCTTCCCCATTGAATACCGGTTGTCCACCGACATGAGGGACTCTGCATCGTCTTTCGAATACAGGTCGCCATGCTTATCCGCGTTCATGTCCTCCGCGGGCACTGGCACGCGTCTATGTGCATCCTTTGGCTGCGTAGGCGTCAGGTGTGACTTGTCGGGGCTGTCCGATCTTGGGCTGATGGGAGAGATGGCCAGTCCTGAATCGAGTTCGGTGGACTGCCGAAAGCTGGGGAAGCTGCTCTTCGTCAACTTTGAAGCTTCAGACCGTCTGACGATACTGAATCGCTTGACAAGTCGGCCAAGTATACTTTGCCGCCTTGTGGATGTCTCGATGGCTGTGACAGATGCCGTACTGGGAGCTATCATAGAACCCGTACGCGATTCCTTCCGACCCAGCTGTCGTGACACGTCCTCATGTTCCAACGGCGATGAGACGCCGCGCGACATGAATGGTCGGTTCTCACGGTCACTTCTGAACAAGCCTCGGAGGGTCTTCCGGCGCTTGCTCAACCTACGGGGCGGGAGCGTGCTCAGCGGTTCCGACGCAAGGTGCACTGCAGATGTCGACTGAGACAATGGTGATGGCACAGTCGTTTTGTGCCGTTGCATAGTGGTCATGCTCATTCGCCGGGGACGCACAGGAAAAGTAGGGCTCTGCGTGCACGGCGTCAGCAATAAGTAGGATATTCCTCGCTGTTACTCACTTCCAGACTGTCAGACGCATGATCCTTGCTCTTTCCCACATCATATGGAGATCGGTCATGCAAATTAGAGCTCCATGGGTCAGTGCTGAGTGTCTCTGCGTGCTCCTGGGAAATCTTGCGCGTACGGACCCGCACGTCGTGAATTCGGACCTGGGAAGAAGAGGGTGTAGGGGAGCCCGATGACGATCTGCTAGGACCGGCTATCTTGGCCGTATCCGGCAAACGTTCGGTGCTGGTGGTCATAGGAGGGAACGAAGGCGAAAAGACGGAGGGTGGTCGCTTCTCTAACGACGGAGGGAACAAGTGGTGGTTCTTGTAGTAACGAGGACCCACGGGGTTTTGTAGAGGGTATTTCCTCCTGAATTGTGCTGTAGAGGTAGCAGCCGACTCGACATCCGTCGAATACCATGAAGGAAGCGCTACTAGGGTGTCAGGAATGATGGACCTCGCTGGGACTGGCCTGGGTTGCTGCTGCTGCTGCTGCTCTATTTCCTGAGGAATGCTCTCTTCCTTCTCTCTTCGTTTGCTCTCTACGTCCTGCGTAGATGAATTGGCCCGAACTTCTCCTACCAAAGGCGCTTTCCCGGACTGTTCGGCACGCTTCGACAGCTTGCGGGAGACCCTTGCCTCCTTCTGAGAGCGTGAGGAAAGCTTGCGGGGCCTGCTGGGCATGGTAGAAGGAGAGGAATTGGACGATGTAGATGAACCACGCTGAGCAGCATTCGGGTTTAACTGGAAGAGTGATGGGATGAGCGTTGACGCGCTGCTGTTTGAGAAGCTGAACGGACCTGTTTCACGTTTCTTGTCGTCGTCGTGTGCCGTGTCGTGGACATCGGCCCTGTGGTCGTGGTGGATTATCTGAGAGCGAGCATGGAGGGTTTAAAGAGCGTCTTTGGCTGTTCTGGTCGAATGGAAGATAGAACACGTTTTCAGCGCGACCGCAGGCACCGGCGCAAGATTCTAAATCATTTCTCGGTGATCGGCCCTGCACCTGCTCCAGTAGTCACAAAGCAACCGATTTTATTATTCTTAGCTACCCTCGTCTCGAGAACGGCGTGAAAAATCGCGTTCCAGTGGTGGCCTCGACTATGGACTTACTTCTGCTCGACAGTTTCCCACGAGGTCTCACAGCTTAACCTCCAGACTCCTGCCCAGTCCGGCGAGGGCACTCCGGATCTAGTTTTGCCTATCTTTGTCCGAAAAGCTTGAACTGGGCAAGAGTCTAAAATCTAAATTTGCTGGCTTTCACGTGACATTCACGTGGTCGCATTTTTCGACCACAGACCGACATTACTGATTCCCCTGTCTGCTCGTCCTTCTTCCTCATGGCTCTCCGTATCCTGGTCCTTGGAAGCGGCGGCCGAGAGCACGCCCTCGTTTGGAAGTTCGCTCGATCCGCTCTTGTAGAACAGATCTTTGTCTGTCCTGGCAATGGAGGTACCTCGCAAGTGCCCAAGGTCAAAAATGTCTCCGTCGGCAACAACACTTTCGAGGAACTCGTCTCGTTCGCGACACAAGAGAAGGTGCTTACGCACATAGTGAAATCTGTCACATTCACTTACGATCGTCCCAGATCTCGTTCGTCTTGCCAGGGCCGGAGCAGCCTCTCGTAGAAGGCGTAGAGGAGCACTTTCGTAAAGGTGACCCGTCTGGCATTTGATACGTCTGACCTACGACGTTTACCATACGACAGTGGGTATCCCCGTTTTTGGCCCTTCTCAGCTCGCTGCGCGCATGGAAGGCTCCAAGGCTTTTGCCAAAGCGTTCATGGACCGCCACAGCATCCCTACCGCCAAGTTTCGTGTCTTTGTTGCCTCAGAATACGAACAGGCCATTGAGTACGTCAAGACATGTGGCTTCCAGGTTGTGATTAAGGCAAGCGGCCTCGCTGCTGGAAAGGGTGTCCTCATTCCAGAGACAGTTGACGAAGCTATCGCTGGTCTTAAAGAGATCATGGTGGACAGTGTATTCGGATCCGCAGGTCTGCGACCTTGCCATGTACATATGTGCTCCCAATTCATATATTTCCCCACACGCCAGGTAGCGAGGTTGTCGTTGAGGAACTCCTCACTGGTCCAGAGATCTCCGTGCTCGCTTTCTCTGACGGCTACACTGTCGTGCCTCTGCCCGCTGCTCAAGATCATAAGCGCATCGGTGAGGGCGATACCGGCCCCAACACTGGCGGAATGGGTGCATATGCTCCCGCTCCCATTGCCACCCCAGAAATCATGAACCGCATTATGAGGGAGGCTCTCCAGCCCACGATTGCCGGAATGAGAAAGAGGGTACGATTTGTGATTAACGTCTTGTGTTCAACAGAGCAACCATTTTGTTCCAGGTATCCTTTCCTCGGCATGCTCTTTACTGGGTTT
>NW_006767850.1:0-5645 GCF_000300595.1 Phanerochaete carnosa HHB-10118-sp
CCACCCCTGCCGTTCGTCTCTGTAAGCCTCTCCTCCTCCTCCTAAATTGATTTTCACACTCATGAACGAGCTGCTGCACCAGCAGCACGGGGCTAATTTTATACTATTTTGCGCGGATAGAGGTACAAAAACACATTCAGTTTGTTTCGTAAATACACTTAAGCTATTTTCCTATGGGGATGTTATTGTTTTAGTGGTATGAAAAGATACACTGCTTTTACACCTTTTGAGGTATTAGGAGAGTCGAAATATTCTCAGGGCGAAATCATCATCATTTCTTTCTCCACATTTTCCCCAAAAAGGTTCCTTCCAGGTGAGACAAAAAGAGTAAACTTATTTTGTGGTTCCTGTCTCCACAAAATATGAGGTAGAAAAGCTGGACTTTTATCAGGGAAACTTGTATGGAAAAAACTGGTATTGTTTTCAGACATAAGATTGGTCACCCACTCATGGCCTATTGCCCCCTTCTCATCGTCTGCTGTGCGCCCACTCATTGCCCCGCGCATTGATGGCCACTTGCTAGGAGATTGCCCGCACATCACCCACACAACACCCACTCATTGCCCACTCATTGCTCACTCATCGCCAAAACAATGGTGGTCACTTACCAGTAAATTGCCACTTACAATGCATGACCACTTAAACAAGCAACTAATCACCTCACGAACAATTAATCACGTCGTCTCCACTCCCGACGCTGGTGCACTCGCGCGAGAGCACCACAGACTTGCAGACGGACGTGACAAGCATCGCGTTGTTGCGGCGCGTGCCCGCCAACGCGGCGTCGATGCTCCAGATGTGGCCGCACGCGCCATCATCGTCTTGCCTGCTGTTCACCAGGCCTACACGACTTGCCGTCCCTCTACCAACACCTCGCTCTCGGTCTCGTTCAACTCAATATCTCCCCGCATGCAGATATCTTCCTTATTCCCGCACGATGCGTCTCCGTCGTCTCCATCCCCCCGCTTGCGGTCCCTGCCTCTCATCTCTAACTAACACCCTCCGCAAACCACATCATCACCTCTGAAGACCTGCAACGGCTCCGCGCGCTCACGAAGCCTCTTCCACCTGCGCTCCCCAGTCTGTCCTCCTCCTCGCCCAACCGCGCCGAGGCGTACACCTTCATCCACCCCTCCCTCAACATCTACTTCGCCGACCTTTTATCTGCCGCGCGGCACCATCCGCTGCTCGACGGCAGGCTGCTCACGCTGCGCGTGCACTGGGACGCCACGGCGCTCGTGCGCACGTACCGTGTGCTCTGTGGGTGCAGCCTCGGCGCGGAGCTCATCGCGAGCGTCGCTGCCGCCACGCCCAGCGAGGACACGAGCGAGGACGACGACGAGCTCTGCACCGCTTACGCAAACGTGCACTTGTGGAACGACAACGGCGGCGACGGCGAGGACGCGTGGCTCGGCGCCGAGATCCACGCGGGCCGCCGCAAGATGGGGAGCGTGCGCAGCGTCGAGGTACACGTCAAGGGACCTGACGTCGACGCCGGGGCCGATCATGCCTCCCCTGGTCGCGCACACGACGGGCCGCCACGCGCCGCGCACGGCGGCGTTCGCGAGCCACGACAGCTTCGCGCCGAGCAGCCTCATGGCACCGCTGCCGTCGGCGCCCGAGGTGTGGGACGTGAGCGAGATCGACGCCGAGCGGGTCTTCCTCCGCGCGGATTGTCCGCTTGCATTGCCCGACCCACTCGCGTTCGCGGGCGCTGTTCAGGCGACCGGCAGGTAGATCAGTGGGCGACCAGTGGACGACCAGTGGACGTGTCAGCGGGCACACACAGCGACGCCAAAAAATAGTCAATGTATTTTTATTACAGTTCTTTTGCGACAAGAGTCAGCTCTCCTATTTGAGCAAATAGATAGTAGATGCATACTTTTTTTTGTACCTATCCCAATAGAAAATATATCTATTATTCTATATATGGATAGCCCAGCAGTATTTGTACCTCTTTTTGCTGCAAGCAGAACAGCTTTTTGCAACAGGATTCACCAAAAAAGGTGTCTTTGTTTGGCTCCTATTTCCAGGTTTTACCTATCGTATGTTTTTACCAGAAAGTGTTCGGTCTTTTTGGCTTCTATTCTCATAACAATTTTTGTGCCCCTTTCAGCTGAAAATATTAACTAATTAGCCCCGTGCAGAGCATGTGCTCGCCCTTGCTGCACTTCTCATACGACACCATTGCTGCCGTCTTGGAGGCAGGCCTGTCCTCGCACGTGCTCTCGCTGCACGTTCACATGTCCCTCGAAGAGTGCTTTGCGCTGCTCACCATGAGCAGGCCCTGCCTCATCTTGCCTGTCCTTGCCGGTGCCGGCATCAGCATCGCAGCTGTGCAGAGTGAGTCACTGCTGTTCACACTTGTGTGCCTGCTGCGTGCGCTCAGCTTCCCCAAGGGCCAGCCCCTGCCGCAGATGCGCATGCCCCCCTCCGAAGGCCCACTGCCTGTGTGCTTGTGCTCAGAAGGCCAGCCCCTGCTGCAGATGCGCAGCCTCTGTGCTGCGCGTGGACTATTTTGCCACGCTGAGGCCAGTGAGTGGTCATGGACATAGACATGGACACACTGAGTGTGTATGGGAATGGGAATGGGGGTGGTGGGGGTGGGAGTGGAGGTGGAAGTGGGTTTGGGGGTGGCATTCCCGAGCCAGTCTTTGAGGAGCATGCAGTGCAGTGCATGTTCTGCCAGTTGGTGTATGGTAATGGAGACAGGAGCTTATGGCTCAGCTTGCTAGTATCTGCTCATTGTCATCACTGACAGCAAGAATGTTTCTTAGTAGCTATTAATAGTAAAGTCAATTGAAGTTTATTTGTGTAAAACATTAGCATTTGGTATGCATGAAAGCAGAGCCTGTGTAGCCAAATTCTCATGAACATCATGCTTGCTCAGTCTTATAAGCCATGCATAGATGCTGCAAACTATATGGTATTATATAACTAAATAATATATATATGTTATGCAAACTATATAAACCCTACAATCTTGACTAAAGTTGGCCAGATTCAAAAACACCACCAATCTATATATACTCTTGCTAGGGATTTGAAATGGTTTAGTGTAATAGAATGGTTTTCAGATTGTACATGGATATATTTAACATTACAAGAGATTCACTAAAAGTCTGATGAGCCGTGATCGAGTGGTCATCGGCCGCCGACTCCCAAAGCCTCTGTGATGGCTACGCGATCCAACCAGCATGGGCCGGCCCAGAGCGCTCTATTTGCTGGCTCCTTTTTGTTAGCTTCTTATACGATGGAACTTGCGATGCGACATCACAGCGATTGCATCATGGATCAACTGTGTTTCTCGGAAGATACCCGTGGCACTCACATATGAACCGCTCGCAGGCCCTCCCCCCAACCCCACCATTGAAGTACCTCATCGGAAGCATAAAGTGGCTCAGTCTTGTGCATAGCTGCAGGCTGCTTTTAAGTCTAAATCTTAGGCTGGAACTAACCAGATAGCTCATAACTAGGATTTGCTCTCCATACTAACATGCAGCAGGCCTTTCCTTCACCAGCTCGGCGCTTGCATTGCCATGTCCCGCATAAAACTCATTGTCAGCATACATGCATCAATCAAGGGGCGAATCGCAGAATATTGAAACACTGCAATGAGCTGTACATCACAGTTCATGGTCATACCAGGCAGTACGCGCATCCGCGCACCAGCCAAGAGAGGTGGTATAAAAGGGCTCTCAAGTCCTTAGTGGCTCTTTAAGCTTGACGTCTCGCCAGCACCTTTCATTTTTACTTTCTACTCATTACTTCTTGATTTGCTATGTCCTTCAGTGGCCAGTCCGCCCTCGTTTTCGCCTTCTTGCTCGTGGTATCCGCCCGGCAGAGCTTGGCTGTCTGCGCTCCGGGTCAGATGGGTGCGTATTCCACGTCGCTGTCTTCTCTAGTCATGGCTCATATCACCCTTGCAGCTGTTGGGTCCGAAATGCTAGTGGTCAGCCCAAGCCCAGTCCATCTTTTAGTGACCTGATTATTAACTGGATCTTGCTGCTCTGCGCTTATTAGCTTCAAATGGTACGTTTTCAAGTGTTTCGCTTGAATCCACAGCTCACACCTGCGTCCACAGCTTATTGGACCTGCCCGCGCCATCGACGAATACAGTGGCTGCCTGATGGCAAAAAATCGCAATCTCATCTCGCATAACGGCATCACACAGGCTACGGGCCAGATGTGCAAGGGCGGATATGCCAAAGGTGCATCGGTTATGTGTGATGGCAGCAGCAAGTGTGTACCTTCAGTTGAGCCCCGCGAAGTGTGTGGCTGACTCCTTCGCTACCTCTTAGCCCTACCGCAGCTGTCGATACGCAGGGTCGGAGTTGGACGTGCTCTCTGACGAACGACGATAGCTGTGACATCAGGGGTTCTAGAGGACGGTTCTTGTTGAAGTGCCTAGTGGCTCTGGCTCGGCGTTCCGCCCGGCATGGACTTAAGGTGGACATCTTAGATTAGGCGCTGCTAATATGTAGACAGTGATTGGACAATCGTATGTAGTGCTCCCACGCATGGACCTCTTTATGGCAGGCTTCCCCATTCTAGTGGACTCTCAATTTTGCTTCCTTTTAGTATATAAGGACTTCTCTCGCATCCCCACTCTGCGTGCTCTTTCCCTTTGCACTCAGAGTAAGTCCCTTCGTCACCCTTCGCGCAGTATGCACATATGCTTACACCCTGTATAGCTAATCCCCCGTGTGTATTAGGTTAGCTCTATACAGTGTGCTCTTTCCCTTCACGCTCAGACTAATCCCCCGTGTGTATTAGATCGTGCCCGCGTGCCACTCGCCAGTTCTCGCTTGCACAGCCCAGTTGTCATATCACGACAATAGTTCTCAGTTCTAGCTCGCTGCACCCGTAATCAGAGTCGAGGTGACCGTAACGCACATCGGCTCGGAATGTTCATGAGCGCCTTCCAGATCTTGCATGTACTGGCAGAGCATACAACTGCCATCTCTGTGGGGGTGTGGCAAAAATGTATCATGCATGCCAGTGCAGACGACGCCCACAACAGCGCAGGAGCTGCTCCCGCATTTAGCTCTGAGGATTAATATTGAATATCAAGGTATGGAGTATCGTGCAATAGATACTAGTGATTTGACTGGCTCGGCTTCAAGCCAGCAAGCGGGCCAAGCCGAGCCTGCACAAGCTGGGCCAAGCCGAGCCAAAGCATGCCGGCTTGAAAAGGCTTTTGGCTTGGCTTGGACGTCAAGCCAGCCAAGCCAAGCCGGCAAGCCGCGGCTTTAGATAATAAACTTGCTGTATGTAGTACTGCTGTTAGAGTAATTAGCGATAAATTCCTAAAATATTACATTGTGTTCTCCTCTACTGCATCTGTCTTCTAATGTAGATAAATCAATAGATTATTAATAAGACTGAGCCTCACCACAAAGAAATATAGTGGGGGCGCCAGCGCTTGCCCCGCTTAACCAGCTGCCATGTAACATTGCGAGCCCCTGTCCGAACAGCTTTTCAAGGTTCTGCCAACATGGAAGGAGAGGCTTGTTCAGGTGGGTGCACCTGCTTGCAAAGGCAGCGCCTTCCAGTTCAAAACGGCAGGGCGAGTGCTAGAGGTCCCTAGCTGCCCGACACCTGATGCCCGCTTGGCCACCGCGTCGAGGCGCTGCGCGACATGC
>NW_006767851.1:0-5641 GCF_000300595.1 Phanerochaete carnosa HHB-10118-sp
AATATAGGACTTTGGGCAGCTAAGACACTGATGTGGCTAAGACACCAGCATGGCTAAGACATTGAGACATTGAATATTTGCCATTGATTCTACTTGAGTATAATTCATCTACTCAGGTGTCTGAGCCACACTGGTGTCTTAGCCATACTGGTGCTTTAACCATGCCATTAGAATATACATATGTACAATAAGCAGAATCAATAGCAGATATTTAATATCTCAATGTCTTAGCCATAACATCAGAATACACCTTTGTACAATTACATTCCATTGCTTTAATACCTAATAATCGGCTAATATGACTTTGGGCAGCTAAGACTAAGGTGGAAAAGTGGTATTATAGGCCAATTCCAACCCAATGTTTGCAAGGTCTTATGCCTTAGTGGTATAATGTGCTGTGGCTACTTTCAGGCTGTGGGTTTGATTCCTGCCCGCGCCATTTTTTGGGCTTTTCAGTGTCTTAGCCACTCATGGGCGCTTCTGAGTGGCTAGTCCGGTGTAACTTAATAAGTTCCCGTGTCTAGGCCGCCGAACTGAATCAGCTCGCTTGCACTCCACTATGGCAACAACTCGACTCTTCTTGATTTTGTGGCCCAAGAAGTAGGTCTTGAGTCGACCGTCGTTGGCGTTGTCTGGCCTGCAGTCGCTTGCGATGATGCAGAAGTCGGGAACCTTTTCGACGTCCACCGGAATAGTGATTGTCTCGACGCTAACGTCCAGGTCTGCGGCAGGCTCAGCCGCGGGGGAGTTATCGCCACCATCCTCACCACCATCACCCTCGTAGCCACTCTCCTCGACCTCCATCTCCACATCTCCGCCTTCGTCTAATTCCACCATCACGTTCACGGGGAACTGGGGAGCAAGGACCGTGTTGGGAACACCTGAAAGAACGGTGTTCATTCTCTCTAACATTTCTGCGTACCAGGGTGCTTCTATGTTTCGCGTATTGGCGAGGTATGACAGCCCAGTATAGCGTAAGACCGCTAGCTTGGCTGAAGCCTGCTGCTGGGTTTGAACAATGTAGTCCGACATCGCCTTGTGATTCGAGGGCTGAGGGGGTACGGGGTAGATGGATGGATTCAACGACGCACTCGCCTTAATATAGAGACATAGTATCGCCGGCAATAGAACAAGAACGACGGACAATATGATCCCTAAGGTCAAGGTCTTAGACTCGAACAAAACACTTACCTGTTCGAGAATTATGATCGCTCCGGCAGCTGTTGATACGTTGATACCGGGTGTGTGGTTGAAGATAGAATTGTCTCGCACAACAAACTTATTGTGCGACCGGTCCTTGTCTACAAATAAAAACATTGTCTTCAAGTTGTAAGACACATACCAGCAATACTGGCAGACGAGCGCGGAACAAGCTGCAGAGAACAAGGACCGCGTTGTTGTTCGTAAAACGAAACAAGAGACAGGCTCCTGTGGGAGTACGAGACAGGCATGCTATTGTCAATATCAGACGAACGCGAAGCGTAAGTCCTTTTGGTATGTTGAAGACAGCTTTCTTGTTCGGGGCCGCCCGTGTATATAAGCCTCCGTAGAACGCCCACTGAAGACATCTTTCGTCTCTACCATCACGCCAGTGAGTAAGACCTCTCGAGGTTCGCGGCCTGCGTACTGATGTCAGACAGGTTCTGCTCTGTCATGGCTGGACACCGTGCGTTCGGTTACAAACTCACGTATCAGTGGATCCTCGACCGCGCCAAAAAGATGGGCATGGAACCCGTAGACGATTCTGCTGACGCCAGGGCAGATGTTATGGTAGAGCTGCTGACCATTCTCGCCGCACAATCCGACTTGTCCCGACATGTCGCGCCAGTCTCTGTCAAAGGCAAAGACGTCATTGCCTTCTGTCTTGCCTCCACTGACCCCACCAACGGGCTACCCCGAAGGGTGACGGATGCTGAAAGGATTGAGAAGCTCAGACAGATGATTGGAGTGGATGGGCCTCCGAATTGGTGGTGGGAGGACTAATGGGGCAATCCGCTAGTCTGGAGCACGCGTTCACGACGCGCCGCGGACAGATGGTCACGCTCTCAGTACCACCCCCCGGTAGTTCTAGGCCTATGTCTCGCTCAGAAATTAATGCCTTGGTCGCCACTTTACAACATATGCATGAGTGGTCATAACGGCGTAACTATGTGAGATTCGGGCGGCCTCCAACAGCCTGAGCTTAATACCCTTAAGAATATTGGCCGTTCAATAGACACTACGAGGTATGTTCTAAGACGGCTCGTGATTGTTTCAGAGCGCATAAGTACAGAAATTTGTCAAACCCCGTAGTAAGAGTCAAAATTGCTAAAACACTCACTGAAAGCATCTTTCATCTCTACTACCATACCGGTAAGTACTACCTCTCGGCAAATGCGATCCGCGTGCTGAGTCGGAATAGATTTCGTTTTGCCATGGACGGACGCCGGTACCTTGCGTTTGATTACAAAGTCACATACCAGTGGGTTCTCGACCGTGCCAAAGAGATTGGGATAGAACCCGAGGACGATTCCATTGGGGCGAGAGCAGATGTTATGGTGGGACTGCTATCCACCCTTGCAGCATAAGTCGGTTTGTTACGGTAGGTCCGGCCAATCTGTATCAAAGGCAAAGGTGTCGTCGCCATCTGCATCGCCTCCACTGACCCCGGCGACGGACTACCCCGGAGAGTGACGGATGCTGACAAGATGGAGAAGCTCAGGCACATGGTTGGCGCAGACGAGCCTCCGAACTGGTGGCGGCAGGATTAGCAAGATGACCCGCTCAGATTTGGTGCGAGTGACGTATCCAATACCAAGTAGACGGTTCACTAACGCACTCGTGCATCTACAGAAGACGACGACATACGTTTGACGCGTCTATACGTCGTTATTGTTATACTATCCCTTGATAATCTTGTGTTTCGTTCCGACATCAATGCCTTGGTCGTCACTTGGGTAATGTTCTTGCAGTCGCACTATCATGTAAGGCTTGAGTGGTTCTCTAACATGTGCAACGACACCGATTGTTCAACTCAAAGTACCCGGCCCCAGATAGCTGCCACTATGATCATGGCTGGTCATGTCGTGCGACGAGAACAAGTAGATATATTGAGCACCCGGCGGGTAGGACGCAACCAGCACGCTCTCCTTGAACAACGCGACGTGACGTAACGCGTCTTGCCGCGTCACCTGCACCCAGAACGATAAAATCATACATAAGAGCTGTATTGCCCGAGGTGGTGGAGGGTGCATGAACTGCAAGCAGTGGATCGAGGCAGGTGCAGCATGCAAGACCAGTAACGGAGAGCTTGGTCGTGGGGGTGATGATATGTCTACCGTTGAGCGAGCACATGGTGACCGACACCCAGCTATGACGCGTCCGTGGCGCGTCACTAAGCACTGAAGACGAGCGGACATGGACGCCTTGCGACTCGCGTCTTACGTTGGCACCCAGCTTCTTTGTCCGCAGCATGTATGTTCCGCCCGGCTGCTGTAGATCGCAGTTTGCCTCGCTCGCGTACAGACCGCTATCCAATTTGCTTACCGTATCGGTCGTCGACGACAACACCTCTGGAGGCGTGCAGAACGTCCCTGACGATGCGCAAAGCCTTTCGAAATGCGAGCCCTTCCTGAACGGTCAAATTTGGTTTCCTTCAAGTTGTTTGGAGTCGCCCGTCTATATGAGCCTTTGTGAAGTCAATTATTTTGCATTCGGCTACGTACGAATGGATTCTCGACTACGTGAAGGAGCTGGGCAAGGCATCCTGGGACAATGTTGTGTATCCATAGTCCGCGTTGGTTCACAGCTGTCTGAGAAAGTTACACGAAGTCAAAGGCGACGGCAAGCCGAAAAAGCGTTGAAATTTGGTCCACAGATAATTTCGTTCAGGCACAGCTACCTGGCTGATAAGTTGGGCGCGCCCGAGACTACGGAACAGGCCCTTCAGTCCGTTGCCCAGAGAAAGGGAAAGCCCCTGATGTACTTACCTACAACGCGAACCTTCAGCCCATGGTACGATGCGATCAGTGTGCACCAAACAGCGTGTAATAAACACTGCACTGCACCTCTCAACGCGTCGAGATTAGATATCAGTAGACAGCTGCGATTGGACGTAGGCCGATTTCTCCGATTCAGAAGAGAGGGGCGTAATAGAGAGATGTAAGTTCGCGCGTGATCGTGAGGCTGCGCCCCATCTCTTGGGGCACGACGCATGATCTGATACTTCAAGAGGTAAGTGCTGAATCCACGGGACGACTTACTTGTCCAAATGAGATACCACAAAACTAGGGGACCCCAAAGTTGCGGTGTAGTGCCGGGCGAGCTGGGTCTATCATCGTCTTCCGTATACGTAGATCGTCGCCGCCGTTGTGTAGCTCTAGCTAGTAGCCCAGTGACGGCAGATGTGGTCGCATGTCCTTACTCTACCGCTTGTCGACAGGGACAATCTCGCTCGGTATCTCGTGTGCTGGTGTGCCAAAGGAGCGGATGATTTTATCAGCGACATATGGGCGTAGGTTGGCGAGGCCGCTAGTGGCATGGCAGGCGTGGGTTTCTGGAGATGGCACGGTCTGAAGTTACGCCTAGGACCTATCGGCAGGTTGGAATAGGTACACGGTGCTGAGGACGGCTGAGCATATAGCGCTGTGGTTTCATAATGATGCCTTACAGTGATTCCGCCCGGTGTCAACGAAAGAAGTTTGCTTGATCTTGGTAAAGCTATGGGGCCGTGGGTAATTTGTGAGCTGCCAGAACCAAAGAGTGTTGCTGAAGACGACTTCGTCGGGGTCCAGAGCAACATGAGAGTTATTATCGTCTTTGCCCCAAGCTTGATGCCAAGACCGTTCTATGCGGGTACATCTAAAGGCTGAGTAACGGCTTGTGAATGATATCGTCTTCCACGACGTGATGCGGAGATATTAACGGGAACGTCGGTTCTAGTCGGTGCTGTCGATGGACGCTGAGGGTTTGATAAAGGAGCGCAGACTTCTGTGGACACGGGCAAGCGTAGAATAAAAACAATACACACCGCGGTACTGCTTGTTCTGTTGTCTTCACGTCTCTCACGGTTGATACCAGTAAACCAAAGTTAATGCAGCTTCAAGAGATGAATACGCGTCGGACCATCATACACTCAGCAACTGTGCGATCCGGGACGCAACGTCGGATTCAGACAGATTCTCAACATCTACGTGCTTCTCTACGCCACGCTCTACGATATTGGTCACGTCAATAAGTAATAAGACGCGACACAGGTTGGACACAGTGACGCACCAAACCGCGCAAATACCCGTGCAGGAGTACCCTTCGCCTCTCGGATGAGAACAGGCAAATCCGGGTTGTGCTGCTTCAAGACAGGATATGTCGAGGTGATGAATTGCCTGCAAAGTCGCGTAGAAAGCGAAAAAGAATTGGATGTGAGCATGTCAGAGTGAAAGCGCGGAACTGCCCGGCGTACCTGGTACCGGCGGATGCCGCACCTGTCTGGCAGCACAAGATGCGAACCTCACGGATGGCTGGCGAGAGAGCCTTGGCGAACGAGGACGACATTGTTGGAGGCAGTGGTGGTGGTCGAGGACGACGTCAACTGCGCCCACCGCAACAGGAGATGTCACGTGTAGCGGCGCCTAGCCGAAATGAACTCGTGTGTGCCCGCGACGAC
>NW_006767852.1:0-5616 GCF_000300595.1 Phanerochaete carnosa HHB-10118-sp
CCACTTGGATCATCCGGGGGGGCCTCATTCGCACGTGATCTACACGCTCCCTGAGGAAGTGACCGCCTGCGCACCGCCAAGTTGCTGGTGATGAGTAAGGCGTTCGTGTATGCAGTCAGACATATATGTAAAAGTGCCTCTGATATATTCTTGAGTACATTTGTGTTTTTATAAGCCCCCTGCAACGGAGAGTACCACTGCAGCCCAAATAGCCGCCAACGGCAGGCTACGGGCGCGGTATGCGCGTCAGTCACGTGCGGACGAGACCCCCCCGGATGATCCAAGTGGACCAGACACTCTAACGAGCCAGTGCACTTTGCTTTCAAAGTCCGATGCACTGGCCGACAGTGTTTACACGTCGGAGTTAAGAGCGGATGGAAACGAGACTAATGAGGATAGCGTTTGCCTCGCGAGGCATCGTGAGCCAGCGCTAGTCCAACCCATTATGAGGCATCACGTTGCCTCATGGGTCGGCGTTAAAAGTTGTGACAGGCCACGGGAATAGGATCTACTCTCAGCTCACGGCATTCCTGTTGTTGTGGACAATGATGAGGTTGGGGACAACTACCAAGACCATCTCACGGCCGGCCTGCACTTTGAGGTTAGCTCTGCAGACACATGGGATCCTGTGCTGCGTGACAGAGATGCAGTGAACGCGGCTATGGATGGAAGGAGAGGTGCAGGGGGTTATTTGTCAACTCACCAGCGAATACTTACAGCTTTATCCGCCTGCTGGACAATGATCCTGCATTCCAGGACTGTCCGGACCCTGCTGCGGGACCGCGGTCTGCACACCTAGAGTTTATATATTGTGTATGTCATATATCATTCCTGCGAGTTCCGCGATGAAAAACGGCTAGAATGGTTATGCACCGTTCGGTGGTGCGCCCCCACCGTCATCTGGAAACTACTTGACTATCCTTACTAGTCTAGTGTCCCCAATGTCACGTATGTATACAACTCGCCTTATGCGTAACACTGACGTCCAGACAACTCCAAGAAGCTTTCCTCGCCTGATGCTTTTGATGCACCCGCCATCGACCCTGTGCTGCTCACCCACCCGTTTGACGCTGAGGCAATGATATGAGCAGTCACTTATGCCGTCCAGTTTACCGACTCAGGTCCCTTCAAGAACTACGTTAAAGGCCCGGTTGGGCTCGCAGCTAACATCGGCAACGACGCCAGCAAACTGGTCTTTGTCAAGGAGAACGCCCATACGATGAACCATCCATGTGGGACACGCGCCATGTCAGCAGACGATATACAGGGCAGTGTCATAGACTCGAAGCTGAGCGTCAAAGGCGCAACGGGACTTCGTATCGTCGATGCTTCGGTGTTCGTAAGTAGTTCTCGCCCGACTGTTAGGCTCGAGTTCATGGTGTGGGACATCCAGCCGACTATTCCGAATTGCCACATACAAGCTATCGTGTACACCCTCGCAGAACGGGCTGCTGATCTCATTAAGGCGCAGCACAAGCTGGCTAACTAGGCCGCGTCCTGGCTTAGTTGGAGGATGCAGACGAGTCCGGTGCATGACAGTGACACAACGGCGCTGTCAACTGCGTTTATTCCTCAATTACAGCTATAAAAATGATCTGCGATATCGCAACACAGTGTGATAAATTCATTAGCTCTGCGCAGTAGGACACAGACGGCGAAGAAACTAATAATCGATAAGTCCCATTTGTCCAGCCAAACCTCCTGAAACAAAACTTGCCTTCTTTCATGAAGGCGTAAAACCATTTTCTCAGCGCACATTTTCGCATTCACCTCACAAAGTCGCACATCCGTGGTATACTCAAAGAACACACCTCAAAGCCTGCATCGCCGCATCGCCTCTACAAGTATCGCGTCGACCGCGCTGGATTTCCTGTGGGCCCGATTCAGTCTTCGTTCGAATGTGTCATGAATATTACACAATCCGGATGGTTCTCCCGGATTCCATGGTATTCTTTCACTTTCTATACACCTCCGTATATTCGTAGGATATTCTAGGTATTCATTCTGACATGTATATAAGGAGCTTGTACTGCTCAATAACAAGCCAGACTCGAGCTGGTCTTTCCTCACTCACTTTCCTCTCGTCTGTCTCCTCAGCACTGTCGTAGCTCAGTCCAGTTGGATTGTTAGTTGCTGACATTAGCTCGAGTCTCCACCAACTGCCCTACGACGATCCCCGTCACTTCCACACCAACCATCACCCATCTCCACACAACGATCCACCCTATAAGCACATCTGACTCTCACCCTAACTCCTAACCCTATCGCATTCTATCGCATCAAGACCCGGACCCCTGGAACCCTTCTCCGTGCACTTGCACATTTTTACCATATCACATACCCCGAAGCCACCTCTGTAATCACCAGCCCTTAGGCGGCTGGACAGAGCTCCGTCCAATTAGAATTGTACACTGCCCTATCATAGGTGGTGTTAAACGCTTTGCGCAGTGCAAGCGGATATTCCTGAGTACAACGTGGCAACCGGCTGAGGCTGGGCGTCGGACCGAAGAGACATAATCGCTCTTTGGGCTGCTATACTATTCCTAGAACTGTATTAAAATAGCGTTTCGGCTCTTTTTTGGAAAATCCCTATCTTTGGCGAACTCTACCCCTGATCTGGTCATTACAACACGATTAGTCCCAGGGTTTGCTGCAACCAGCTCCACAGACCCAACACCCTATGACCACGCCTTCTTGCGATTGTAGAGGACATACACATTGGGAGCTAGAGGGAAGATCTATCTACCTACGAGGTGACAACTTACGGTACTGCGCGCAACAGCCCTGCCCGCATTCTCCGGATAATAGCAATCGTTGTCCCCGGTGTAGGGAAGGACTACGCGGAGAAATAGTACAGAGAGTTACCACAGGAGCACCCTCAGAATCTATCGCAGCTCCACAACTCAGAGCATCTGGTTCAGAATCCAGAACCAGACGAGACACTCTCGAATCAGTCACTGACCATCTCCGCTCAATTGCCCTCGGAGAATCCGAAGCACCATCAGAAGGCCCACCAGATCCCGTGGAAGAAGCAGTAGAAGATTCCGAAGCTTCGAACCCACCTTCTCGCCGTTCTCCCACTCCACCTTCATCCCCATCTGATCCCGGCGCGATGGCCAAGAACCAAGACAATGCCGCGCTCATAAATGGAAGTGCAATGAAGCCTGATGCCTTCGATGGCACGAAGTCCAAGTATATTGCTTGGAAGACACAGATGAAGCTCTATGTAGTAACGCAAAGGAAGCGACTGCCTGAGCAATTCGACAGGGTCTTAATGATCTTGTCCTATATGAAAGGAGGACATGCTGGCGAATACGTCGCCACATACATGAAGAAATACAACACCGATGAAAACACGGTGATCCAGACCACGGCAGAACTATGGACGGATTTGGATAGACATTTCCTAATCGACGAGCAGGCCGAAGCCTACGACCGTTTGCAAGCAATGCAGATGGGAACGCTATCAGCGCAAGAGTTCTTCTCGAAGTTTGAGTTGTGCGCCTTCCAGGCGAATATTCACGACTTCGAAGCACACTTCCAGAAACTCAAGTCGCTTCTAGAAAAAGCGCTCCGGGCCGACATCATCCGACTTCTATACAATTCATCGGAAGAACTCCCCGCCACATATGCACTCTACAAGCAACGGGTCGTGCGCATCGACCTAACTCAGCAACAGTATCGTCAAAGAAACCCTCAGTTCCAACGACAGGGACAGTTTCAACCAAGGCAGCAGCAGGCGCAAAACCCACCGCGAACAAACGCACCCGCACCAGCAACTGCTACTGCGCCAGTTCAAACACGGCGCGACGGAACCGGTGTCACATTCGGCGATAGGGGACAACCGATGGATTTGGATCAAGCGCGACGTCAGGGTCTTTGTTTCCGATGTGGTCAACAGGGCCACATATCACGAAATTGCCCTAATCGACAACAAGCTCAACAAGTACGAGCTGTGGAAACCCCGGTAGTTCCCCCCACCAATACATTCGCACCACTCGCATCACTCAATGAAGCCCCTGCCGCGACGGCAGAACCGTTTGACTGGAAGAAGGCAATCCACAAAGAAATTCGTGCGGCCATGAAGGGTTTTGCAAGTGGTCAGCCGGGTGCGTAGCCGAGTTGACCGAAAAGAATTTCACGAACTATCTGTGTTCCTGGTTCGGTGTATCTATGTATATACCACAAAAAGGGGCGTTTGTAGAACGGCGTGGAGAGGCACAACCCTCTTGCTTAATTCCCCCGAATAAAAAATTATTACCTACACCAGAACATCAGACCGAATCTACGCAATGGCAGTGCCACACACCTTGGACAGCGGCTTGGATCCGCCAATGGATAATCAGCAAAGAAGCCTCGGTGCTTAGATTGCTGACTGAATGGGTACACTCAAAGAAGAGTGTTGATGCCTCCGAAGCCTGTATGAACCAAATCAGGCAGATGAAAGAAGAAGAAGCCATAGACTTCTTAAATGAATTGAGAAAGCAGCCCCGGTTTATCCGAGGAAGGAAGGGGACACAGATGGACGTCCCAATGATCATAACCACCCTGGACACGCAGCAGCGCTTATCAGTCAAAGCGCTATTAGATACAGGATGTACTGGATCTTCGATTGATGCGCAGTTTGTCCGCGATAACAACATTGCTACAAAGAAACTGCCATCACCGGTCCCTGTCTATAATGCAGATGGCACGCATAATGCTGGCGGTGCTATCACAGACTTCGTCGAGTTAAGGGTGGAAATTCAGAACCATGTAGAGCGACTTCCTTTCGCAGTTACCAATCTAGGGAAGACTCCAATCTTCCTTGGATATGAGTGGTTACAGATTCATAACCCATCTATCGATTGGCAAAAGCAAATCATTCAGTTTGATCGGTGCCCAATCACCTGCAAATACGCAACCCGATTAATAGATATTGATGCCGATCATGAGGAACCCAGCGATCCGGAGGCTCGCCTAGAAGAAGGGGATAGAATCTTCATTTTAGACCATGAAATGTACTTCACGACGGGAGCAGCACGCATTCGCACCACAGCCACTGATCTAGCGATCAAAGAAAGCCTGAAACACGAAGCCAAGACCTTTGAAAATACCGTCCCGAGTCACTATCACGACTACTCCGACGTATTTAGCAAAGAGGACTTTGATTCTTTACCGCAAAGACGACCGTGGGACCATGCGATCGAACTTACACCAGGTGCGCAACCGATCAGTTGCAAAGTTTACCCTATTTCTGTAAACAAACAAAAAGAACTTGATGAGTTCATAGAAGAGAACCTCCGAACCGGGAGAATCAGACCATTGAAATCTCCGTGGGCTTCTCCTTTCTTCTTTGTCAAGAAAAAAGATGGACAACTTCGACCCGTACAAGACTATCGAAAGCTGAATGAGCTGACGATAAAAAACCGCTACCCACTTCCTTTGATACAGGAACTAGTAGACAAGTTGAAGCAGGCGCGGTACTTTACAAAATTAGACGTCCAATGGGGATACAACAACATCCGCATCAAAGAAGGAGACGAAGAGAAGGCAGCATTCCTAACGAATCGAGGACTATTCGAGCCGCTTGTCATGTTCTTTGGTCTCACCAATTCACCGGCTACATCCAAACCA